>NC_092392.1:31747627-31917627 GCF_030028105.1 Mobula birostris | reverse complement strand
TGCATCTACTTATCAGACAATGTTGGTGCTGCTTGTTCCGTAAGGTTGTTATAGTCGTGGGTGGTGGTGAGGATAAGCTCCCACTAGCTATTAAATGCTCCCAGTGGTGTGTGTCTCAAATAACCTCTGACAACCAAGTCCAGCACTTGGGCCTTCACGTGTGGCTTAGCTACAAAGCCTAGTGGAACCGTTTCTGCCAACAGGAGAAGGAGCAAACCTGGGTTACAGGCACCTTAAAGCCAGTCGCTTCAGGCAGGTGGGGCTCGTCAGCCATGGGGCAGTTCACTCAGGAGAAGGAAAACTCTGATCTCAAATCCCTGCTGTTCTGCGGTTATGCCCACTCATGGGGAAGGCTTCTGGAGTAAACTCCGGGGAAAAAAATCCAGAGCTTGAGTCCCTAATGCAGTCCTACTTTGAGCTCGACACTGACTGGCAACTCCTGCAACAGCGCTGGTGCCAAACTGCCTCGGTCTCTGCCATTCTTTTGGATTCAGCAGCTGTCTGGGGAGGAGGAGCCTGCTACACGGGCAACAGCTTGCTCTCCGTATCGTACTGCTCTGTCTGTGTTCTAGCTTGCATAGATAGCTGGGACGCAACATCCATAGTCAACCCCGACAAACAGAGGTCTTTCACTGGTGATACCACTGAATATTATACACAATTTAGTTCTTTGTTTATTTATTTATTTTCTCGCATCCAAGGGAGTAAAAATCTTTATGTTGCATCTCTGTCGCAAAGTACAAGCAATAAAAAGGGCAAGTGTGGGAGTATATTGCCCAAACACTAAGGTTGTATACATAATTGTTTTGTAAACTTGTATTTACAGTCAGATACGCAATCAGATCAATGTGTATTGATAAATCTGATGGCCCAGTGAAAGAAGCTGTCCCGGAGCCTGTTGGTCCTGGCCTTAATGCTATGGTACTGTTTGTCAGATGGTAGCAGATGAAACAGTTTGGAATTGGGGTTACTGGAATCCCTGACCGGGCCCTTTTTATGCGCTTGCTGCTGTAAATGTCCTGAATAGAGGAAAGTTCACATCCACAGATGCGCAGGGCTGTCTGCACCACTCTCTGCAGTGTCCTGCGATTGAGGATAGCACAGGCGATGACACAGCCAGTTAGGATGATCTCACTGGTGCACCTGTAGAAAGTCCTGAGGATTTGGGGATGCATGCCAAACTTCTTCAGCCATCTGAGATAAATGTGATAAGATCCTTTAAGAAGTTTTAAAAATAGACCATAATAAAATGTGCTATTTACTTAGGTGCAAAATATTGCAGATGCTAGATGTTTGAAATAGAACAAAATATTGGAAATCATCATTATAATCAGCAATAATTAAAAAATAAACCCTGTTATGAAATGTTACAGACATATAGTATCAGTTCTTTTTCTCAGCCTGATCTGCAGATTGTTTCCAGAACCTTCTGTTTCACTGTAATGCAGATATGTTGATTTGTGAAGCTTCCTCTTTAAACTTGAAAGATTTAAGTGAAAAGAAAAGTAGTACAAAGTTTTTTGCTCCAGAATTATTATTTTGATCATATGTTTAAGGTTCACACTGCATTTCAACAGTAGGGAGCAGGAAATTTTTTTTTTCACTCCAGGTTACTACAAAAACTTGGTCAAACTGTCTTAAAGATTACTAAAAGTAGGGGTGAGTATCGAGGATGGGTTTCCAACTTTTGGGTGGCATGAGACTAGAAGTACAACTTCCAATTGCCATTCTAAGTATGGTGTGTACAAAGGCCAAGAATTACAGGAGCAGGAAGATTTTGGACCTTTTCTACCCGCCTGGCTTTACTCAACACCTTCTAGCTAGTCTTCCTTCCCATCCCCCCCACACATGCACGCAATCCAGCCTGTCATTCCACTGAGCAAACACCGGAGGGCAGCACTGACACACAGGTCCAGCCCCCAACCCAGCATGGATGCCACGCCACACCGCCTCCAGTGTCTCTTCTCCCTGATTGCTGCAACAGGCAAGCCCGCAGCTTGAGGTCTAGTCCTCACTACAACCGAGGCCACACAGCCCACCCCCTCCCCCCCCCCCCCACCGCCATCTGCCTCACCAATAAACCAGTGAACCGGACTTGTAGTATCTTACATTATCAATGACCAACAGGGTCTTGCGAACACAAGATAAACGTCCAAGACAATCAGACTCTGATACATTTCTGTAGTACGCAGTAACACGGTCTGCACCAAATCCTCCTCCTTCACCAAAGAGCAGCTCACTGATGGGGTTGACCTGCAGTACTTGAAGTTCTTAATGTTCAGTATTGTCTCACTTTTAAAAAACACCTTTGGTTAGTCCTGGAGCGGACACTGCATCCAACAGCATCGCCATTTTAACAGAAGCCGGGTGCTTTTCAATACAATATGGCAGCCACCTTTCATGTTATCAATAACTTACCCATTGGCACCTAACACAATGGGAGTTATTCAGAACCAACCATGCAACTGCCATTGGGAAGGAGGTGTAGGAGCCTTAGGTCCCACACCACCAAATTCAGGAGCAATTATTACCCTTCAACATCAGGCTCTTGAACCAGTGTGGATAACTTCACTCACCTCAACACTGAACTGATGGACTCACTTTCAAGGACTTCACAACTCACGTTCTCAGTTTTGTTTACTTTCTTGTTTGTTTATTTATTTACCTACTTACTTACTTACTTAATATTGTTGTTGCACTTTTATTTTTTTCTCAGCACAAGCTTGTAAAACCTGAGCTACTGGGATAGCCAACCCCACTCATTGCTCAATTGCTAGGAACTTTTGGACAATTCTAGTGGTGTTTGGTTTTGTGGCTTTCTGAACAATTACATAAATATTACTGTGTAGGCCTAATTGTTTCATGCTATTGTGTAGTGAATTTTGGATGATACCAGTTGTAGATCTTACTATCGGGACAATGTATACACTGATCATGTTCCATAGTCTTTTAATTTCCTCTTTTAATTCAGTATATTTCTGGTACTTTTCACTTATTGATCTCTGTATGTTATGTGTGTTTGGAATGGCTATATCTATTAAGCAACCGAGATGCAACACAGAGTGTCATAGGAAGTCATTCCTGCCTGTGACCATCAAACTTTACAACTCCTCCCGTGGAGGGTCAGACACCCTGAGCCAATAGGCTGGTCCTGGACTTATTGCCTGGCATAATTTACATGTTACTATTTAATTATTTATGGTTTTATTACTATTTAATTATTTATGGTGCAACTGTAACGAAAACTAATTTCCCCCGGGATCAATAAGTAGGACTATGACTATGACTATGACTATGTAAGTTGCTTTTACTTCCTTATCCTTCATTATTATATCCAGTGGTTATTATGGACTGTCCTATCCGTAATAATGGATTGATCGTAATATAATTTGTAGGAGTCTGACTCTAAAACTGTACCAAGGTTGTATTCATAGTCACGTCTGGTGTATTTTATGAGTTTGTACTTTAAAGCAAGATTTTGGTGAATGACGTTTGCTACTTGGTCGTGCTTGTGAAAATAATCAGATTAAGTTAAGCTGCTGCAGGATCCTGTAATGTTTTGGATTGTTTCTGGTTTCGCTTAGATTTTGAATTGCTGGTCTTTTATTGTGTGGTTTTGATAATGATCTGCATTAGCTACCTGCTTCTGTATTTCCACAAGGGACCCCTCTATTTCTGGAAAGAGGTCTCCAACTCTGAGCCAGGTGTGTGACGCTTTCTTGTCAACATCTAGTCTGCTCGGATCATGGAGATGTCTTCCATGAAGGGTCATGCTCGTCCATTGGTTAACCTTTTCTTCAATAGTGACAATTTCTTCATTTTTTTCCTGGGTTGTGTTGTGCTTTCCATTAAGTTTAGTGGTGTGTACTTCTTATCAGAATTGCATATGCTCCTGTGAAGTGTTGAATCCTGTTTTTGTTGATGAAAATATATTTTTAGAATTTTTATCTGACTGTCATGTAAATTTTTTATGTTTGCTATTCCTCTTCCTCCTTCTGCCCCAGGTAGTGTTAATCTAAGAGCATTCAAGTGTGCACAATGTTTTCTGAAATTTGTCATTTCTGTACTTATTTTCAAAGGTTCAAAGGTACATTTAATGTCAGCGAAATGAATACAATATACATCCTGAAATGCTTTTTCTTCACAACCATCCACAAAAACAGAGGAGTGCCCCAAAGAATGAACAACAGTTAAATGTTAGAACCCCAAAGTCCCTCCCCAGCTCCCCCCTCCCAAAGTAATAGCAAAGACACAGACTGGCAGTTATTCCAGAGACTTCGCATTTCACCCAGTATTCGACAGACCACAGGTTCTCTCGCTCCCTAATAAGGGAGAAAGAGGTTTCTCCATTTTCCCAGTGAGTGGGGAGACAAAACAAACAACTCGCAGGTTTACAATGTTATAAGTCCATTACGTTGCTTTTTTCGAGCTCTGTGCCTGAAGATCGCAAAGATCCCGGGTCTCCAGGCACACCGCAGATATCCCGACTCCCCCGACAACACGCGGGTCTCCTGTTGTGACACCGACCCTCGATCTGCCCATCTCCAGAGCCCCGAGATCCTGTGCTTCTGAATTCAAGCCGGAATCTTAGGCCGAGCCTTTGGCCTGCCGAACAACGGCCAGTTATGGAACCCCAAAAGCGGGTCCTATTCCCACAAAGAACCCCAGTCAGCGTGTAACTCCAGGTTAGGGTCTTCAAAAGAACCCTGAAAGGGAAAAATAGAGATATTAAAGATGGAAATAGAGCTGTTTCCAAAGATGCAAGCAAAGGCACCATCATTTTCATTGTAAGTTTTCCATTTTGGTTTAAGACCAAGATATTATGCCAAAAGAATACGTTAATATGGGTATAGTGAAGTGTTTACTGCCTTTGTTATATTTTTACTACTGATTTTCTTAAGCCTTGAAGTAAATTCTGCTGAAAGTTTTCCCCTTATCACCCTATCATCTATTTTCTTTACTTGTTGATATCCCAAAAACTTATGTTTCATATCCATCCATCGGTTGTATTGTATCCTGTGGCTCTGTTGTGTATTCTATTAGCTCTATTGCACCTTTCTCTATGTTTAATGTTGTGCATTCATCCAGCCCAAAGTTTATGTTTATATCTTTCAAAAATAGTTCTAATATTTGACTTAGTTGCTTTAGCTTTTCTGATGAAGAAGCACAGCACCCTTGTATAGAAGGTGTGTCAAGGTATAATTTGTTTTGTCGTTTCTGATTTGATACCCAATTTTCGGCCAGTTTAGTAAATTGGAGAGCAGATTTAAAGCTAGACAAAACCATTGTGGGCTTAGAGTTGCCCTGGAAAACGCCTCGGTTTATGTTGATAACAGATGTTGTTCTTTTTTGGTTGTTAATCGAAAGGATGATTATAGTACAGCAATGCTTCATCAGATGTTGTAGGAATTCCACAGGTATTGGGTGTAGTTTATATATATTAAGAACTTCTATTAACTATGAGCATGGGGCAGAGTCAAATCCTACTTGGTAGTCACTATAGCAACATGGAAGATTTCTGCTTTTCTGCTGGGCTTGATTTAGAATTACAGAATCTATTATTCTTTACATCGCCTCATACCCTTACGGCATCCTTTCTGCTCTTCTGTAAGTATATTGTGGTTATTTAATTGAGTGGTGATTAGCTGCGAGATACATGATGTTACAATTTTACATATACTTTGTAAACAAGTAATAGGATGGTATTTTGATGGATCATTTGTAATTTCTCCTTTAGGTAAGAGGAATGTTTTACCTTCTATCAAAAATTCAGATGATTTGTCAGTATTTTTGATATGTATTAATAGGTACAGATGAAGACAAGTAAATTTTTTATACCAATGATTATGAATATTATCGCGGCCAGTACTGTCCAGTTATGGGTATTTTTTATAACTACTTTCAGCATGTTCAGGTATTTGCATTTCTTCAAATGTTTGTGTGTTCCTTTTCTTCATTAATCTAGCTTGCTTCTTGACTGATTGTGTGTCACTCTGTTTGCCTAGATATTATACCAAAAGTTTATTGTCTCTGTATTTGTTGGTTATTCTGTGCTGGGATTGGTGACTTTTTGATGCATCAAAATTAATTTCAATGTCCCGTTAAAACTTTTTAATTGCTCCTGAACTGATCATTTTGCTTTCTTTTTCTGACACATTTCATGTATCTATTTAATCTGGCTTTGTATGCACCAAGCTTTTGCTTTAGTCTATCTATAAATTCTACAGTGCTTTTGTTAGGTTGATCGTAGCTTGTATGGGCCTGGTATTTCCTTAGCTTTTCTCTTAACTGAGTGAAACCCCACTGGTTTCCTTGGCTGCGTAACTCTAGGGAATACACATTCCAGTCCCGCCACACCTGTGATATTGGGACGACTCTCCCACCCCAAACGCTGATTTGTGTGGATGCTGTGTAAATTGCTACCCTGGTGCAACTACGTGCCAGGAAATAACAGACAGCACACTGCATACAATTAAAGGAATTATACTTATGAATCTTAACTTTACTAAAGAGTTAATAAAGAAAAGAAAGAAAAAAAAACAAAAAGGGCCCATTATAATTAAACAGTCAAATGTGCACAAATTGGAGCTCAACTCTTCCAAAAGTCACACATTTTCACCGATCACCCACATTGCTCCATCGAATCACGGTCCCCCACTGGGTCGAATCTTACAACCGGTTCTCTCCAGCATCTTCTCTCTTCATCTCCTGCCGAACAAACAAAAATCAAAACTAACCTTATGTCATAAGGGGGTAGCTGGGGACGGACCCAAGTGCAAGACACAGACACTGAAGTACTAGGGACAGGACTAGGATACAGGGTGAGGGCTAGGACATGGACACGAAAACCGGAAACCTGGAACAGGACAAGACAAAAGAGCTAGGAGCCAGGGCTTGGACTCTGAGCCAGAGACTGGACAAGGACCCCGAACCTGGGTCTTGCCTCTGGCTCAGATCCCAGAACTAGGCAAGGACATGACTTGGCTGGCAGGCAGGAGTCTTCAGGCTTGAGATTTGAGGCGAGGCTTGGGACTTGAGCCGAGGCTTGAGACCAGAGGCTTGAGGCTTGGGGTCTTGAAGCTAGGCTTGGGGTGAGGCTCAGCTAGAGACGAGGTGAGGCTTGGCTAGAGACTCGGGGTCTTGAAGCTCCTGCTGGGCATGGCGCAGTACTCCTGGGCAGGGCGCAGATCTCCACCCGATGGAGTCAAGGGACAGGAAGGAACAGGACCCACCGCAGGGTAACGGCAATCTGCCCTGGCTTACCCAACAGAGGCAAGGGACAGGAAAGGACAGAACCCACCGGAGGGTAACGGCAATCTGGCCTGGCTTACCCAATGAGGCAAGGCACAGGAAGGGACATAGATACAGGGTGGCTCCAAGACAAGACTTCAGGCGAGGCAAGGCGAGAGTTACCGGCAAGACAAGGCAAGGCTTCAGGCAATGCAAGGCGAAGAAACAGAAGGCAGGGGAAGGGATACAAGGAGTAAGGACAAGAACAATCCAGCAGCCACGCCCTGGTCTCTGGAGGTATTTATGCAGCCAGCCCCAACGAGAATCAGCTGCCTCAATTAGTGCTCAACAGAAACAGAAACAGGTAGACAGGAAAACCTGGAGCAAGAGTCGATGGACCAGACCGTGAACCGGAATGTGGACTTCACGGACTGGACCATGACACCTTAGTGTCTCTCACAAAACCTCCCAGTTCCTTCATCCTAATTGGATGACACAACATCCCTTAACTTTATCAATAACCCAAACAGGCTGAAAGCAGAGCAGACTGCTCTTACAGAACTGCTAAAATGAAATACCTACAGCGTAGCAGTGAAAACATGAACCAGGGTGTTACATTTGTGTGCAGGAAGACTTGTGAAGTATATATCTGCACTTCATCTAAAGACAACACAAAAGCTTATCTCCCGCTTTCGACTTTCTTGGGTTGGGTGCTCGTTCTTCTCCCGGGTACAGCCACTTTAATCGAAGCTGATGCATACTAACTCGTATTTACATGAAAGACAGGGGGACCCGGAAATATAGCAAAGCAATTATGCCACAAAAAAAATTCTCCAATTGAGAACCAAATGTATACAAAATAGAAGAAGCTTAGCTTGAGGTTGCATTGTGCACCACCTGCAAATACACTGCATCTCCCACACCAGCTCAAACACCAAAAACAAGAACAGCAGACATGAGAATACCGTTACTTCCATGCCACAACCCCACTTGTCTCGGAAATACCCATTACCCCTTCATCATTGCTAAACCCTAGAACTTCCCACCCAAATTCAGCAGGAGAGCTGCAGGAGTTCCTGAAGCTGCCAACACTTGGTTATCAGTGTACTGAGCTATCAGCAACAAACATATGCCCTTCTGGTGATATCCACATTTCCAAAAAATGAATTTGAAAAAAGCTTCTTTATTCCTCAATAAGATTAATATATAAATGATTAATAATTATGTACATTTCATTCAAATCATAGTACTGCTACACTGGATTCAATTTCCATATCTAATCCATGAGTCCATAACCAATGGACTCACTTTCAAGCACTCTGCATCTCATGTTCTCAATGTTCATTGCTTATTTATTATTATTTCTATTCCTTTCTTTTTGTATTGACACATCTTGTTGTCTTGAGTACATTAATTGTTTGTGCATCCTGTTGTGTGCGGTCTTTCACTGATCCTGTTTGTTTCTTGTTATACCTTCTGTTGTAAATGCTATTTACTTAGTTTATTGTTCGCACAATTTGTTTTTGATCTCTCTGCACATTGGGCGTTTGTTAGTCTTCTTTTTATGTCAGTACCTCCAGTTGAACTCTGTCTTTTTGTGTGCTTCCTCCTGGCTGTCAGTCTGTGGTTTTGTATTGTCATGTGTTCCTGTCCCCATTCCTGCTCTACTCCGGCCCCTGTATTACTGAGCACCCCAACTCTCATCTACTTCTCATTATTACCTGTATTGCTGCCCCCTGTGTCTCACTGTGCTCCACCTATCATCTCTGTTTATTGCTCAGTGTGTTTTCACCTGTTTGTTGCCAGATTGTGTCAGTGAATTTTCCTGAGCCTTTCCAGTATTCTTATCTGTACTCTCTCTATCTGTCTGAATATCGACTTTGCCTGTTAGCCGATTCTGGTTCTTGGATTTCTCTGGATGTTTTGATCTCTGCCTGAATTTTAATGCCGACTTTGTTCACACCTCGGGATTTGTTACTCAGTTAATATCACTGTGTGCACAGTACTGGGTCTGCGACTGCATCCCTGCTCCAGTGCCCTGACAGTACAATCTGGCCAGAATGGATCCAGCGGACCCCAGTCATCTGAGAGCTGTCCTGCAACAACAGGGAGTGATGCTGGGGAGACACCAGACACCAGCTGGACTCCGTGTTCAGGGCAGTGGGGTCGCTTTCTGCCAATGTAGCTGATCCTGTGGCCCAGATTCAGTCACTCCAGCTGTCCCAGAGCACCCATCAACATTCTGTGACTGCATCTTCTGCCCCGCCCTCCGCGTTCTCGCTCACTCCTCCCGTCCAAGAACCCGTCTGCCTCCTCCAGAAAAGTACTCAGGTGAACCTGGTACCTACCACTCTTTTCTTTCCCAATGCACCCTCATTTTTGAATTGCAACCAACAGCATTCTGACTGATCGAACCAAGGTAGCCTACGTTATCACCCAACTGACTGGTCGGGCGAGAGAATGGGGAACAGCCATCTGGGAGGCAGGCTCCCCTTTCTGCAGTAGTTTTTAGTTATTTTCTGAGGAGATGAGAAAAGTGTTTGATTGCTCCAAACATGGAAGAGAGGCTGCCTGTGAAATGCTGCACATGCACCAGGGGCGCAGATCTGTGTCAGGTCACGCCATAGAGTTCTGGACCCTAGCCACCTCCAGTGGCTGGAACTCGGAGGCACAGTACGACACCTTCCTGAACGACCTCTCTGAAGACATCAAAGGTGAACTGGTCACCCAGGACCTTTCTGCCATCTTTGAAGCCCTGGGAGACGTTGCGGATCACTTGACTCGACTTCACGCGCCCCATCACTGAACTGTTACCACAACCTATGGACTCACTTTCCGAATCACGTTTAACATCATTGGCATATGTCGTGAAATTTGTTGTTATGCGGCGGCAGTACAATGCAATACATAATAGTAAAATGTAACCCAGGTTAATTAAACCCAAAGATGTAATGTTAGAAAGCTCCACCTGTGGAGGGATGAAAATGAGGTTTATTGAACTTTTAAAAAAAGAACGAGAAAAAAGCTATGTGAGAATGAGGTGTGGCTGATGCAGTGTGAGTAAGTGAGAGAAACGCAGCAAACTATTAGAAACTAAAGATATAAACTGTTAAAAGTGGAACTACTAGTGAGTATCTCTAGCCTACTTACTTGAAAACCTCAGGGCGAAACCCCTGGAAGAGAGACGATAGCAATAAAAGATCCATTGAAGCTATGGCTATAACAAGCTGCAGCTATAATGAGACAATAGCGGCAGAGACGAGAGTCCAAGGTCTCTACCATGTAACCAGGAATTAGTTCTGTTAAATCACACCAACGGATTGGGCCAAGTTTTTTTTGTGTGGGTGTTGTGAATCGACTTTCCATGGATGATCAACTATTTCATCCAATGAACCATGAAACAAGATGGCGAGCCCCCAAGGTGAAGAACCAACACTGGAACAAATTGTTTCATGACGTAGAAGATTTAATACGGTGGGATTTATATGCTTAATCTTCATTCAAAGGATTGAATTAGATTTTCTGCAGGAACTGATTATTTTTGCAAAGACTTTGATAAGTTGCTGAATGAGATTTACTTTGTTTAAAAGTTGTGACGTTGGAGAATTGTCATGAAAGGAGCTAAGCGCTCTATATATAATATTTGAATTTGTAGACATACTGACTTAAACTGAAACTGAAGTTAACCATAATACTTAAGAATAGGAATTCAATTAGTTTTCCATCTAGGGATAAATAAAAAGGAAAGGTTAGTCTGTAAACCTTTAAATGGGGAATAACATTAGATCTAATTACTTAGAGAAATTGGAGTAACAAAGGTTATTGTAATGACTATCACTGATTCTAACTAAACAGGAATTTGGTTTTTGTTGATATCTGAGATTTGGAACCTAAACAGAATGTTGGAATTTTGAATTGTTCTTACTCATGTAAATATTTTGTATATCTTTTCTTTATAAACAAAACTTACCTCCAGAAGTGTGTGTTTTCTATTCACTGCCTCCTTCCGATATCTAAAGCTTCTGATGACCTACTAGCACCTAGTGTAATACTATGTAATTTGATTTTTCCTCATAAAGAATTCAGCAACCAGTCACACAAGGCAAGACAAGCACTACACGGGTGTTACATATATTTATGTTAAAAATTTAAATTAAATAAGTAGTGCAGAAAGAGGAAAAAAGGCATTCAGTTAGATAAGTATTGTACTGTTCAGGGTCTGTTGAGTACTGAATAAATTGATTAGGGCTTTAAAGTTATTGTGCATCCTCTTATTTATCTTACTGCCAGATCCCAAATTCAGCGTATAAACTGTGTTGGGGGGGGGGGTGGTATCCTTCCAATTTGCGCGCCTTTGGGATATGAGAGGTCACAGGGAGAATGCACAAAGCACATGAACAGTTCCAGAGGTCATATTTGACCCAGGTTGTTGGCACTGTGAGTCTGCAGCAAAGCCGCTTTATTGAGATTTATATCCTAAAGCTTGGGCCAGACCCTGCCTTCATTACAACTATCTAACTTTCAATTTAATTACTAGATTTCAAGGAGTGTGATGCACGTATAGTGGTGGGCTGCATTAAACTACCGACCCACATATTCTTGGGAGCTGAGAGAAACTGGAACACCTGGAGGAAGCCCACATGGTCACAGGGAAATATACAAACTCCAGACAGACAGTATTGAAGAGCAAGAACAAATGCCGGTCGATGTGAGGCAGCAGTTCCAGCAAATACGACCATATGCCACCTACTAATGCCTTGCATGTGCCTGAAGCCTATGAGAGGGTGAATTATGGAAGCAGTAGTTGGGATAGTGGGTGGAGATGTTGATCAGCCTTACCACTTAGAAAAAGTAACTGTTTTTGAGTCTGGTGGTCCTGGTGTGGATGCTACATTGCTTCCTCATTGATGGGAGTGGGACAAACAGTCCATCTGCAGGGTGGATGGGATCCTTCATGATATTACTGGACCTTTTCTGGCATCTTTCTGTATATATGTTCTTGATAGTTGGTAGGCTGGTGCCAGTGATGCATTGGGCAGCTTTGACTACCCATTGTAGAGAGCATCCTGTAGGTCACAGTGCAAATTCCGTACCAAGCAGTGTTGATTGGCACCTGATTAGTTCCAACGGTTTAGACAGGCAGAGTTCGTTAGTTGCGTCCAGGACAGATTCCTATCACAGCCGTTGACAGGTCAACCAGGGGGAATGCCATACTAGATCTAGTATTAGGTAATGAACCGGGTCAGGTCACAGATCCTTCAATGGGTGAGCATCTGGGGGACAGTGACCACCACTCCCCGGTCTTTAACATTTTCATGGAAAAGGATAGAATCAGAGAGGACAGGAAAATTTTTAATTGGGGAAGGGCAAATTATGAGGCTATAAGGCTAGAACTTGTGGGTGTGAATTGGGATGATGTTTTTGCAGGGAAATGTACTATGGACATGTGGTCGATGTTTAGGGATCTCTTGCAGGATGTTAGGGATAAATTTGTCCCAGTGAGGAAGATAAAGAATGGTAGGGTGAAGGAAGCATGGGTGACAAGTGAGGTGGAAAACCTAGTCAGGTGGAAAAAGGCAGCATACATGAGGTTTAGGAAGCAAGGATCAGATGGGTCTATTGAGGAATATAGGGTAACAAGAAAGGAGCTTAAGAAAGGGCTGAGGAGAGCAAGAAGGGGGCATGAGAAGGCCTTGGCGAGTAGGGTAAAGGAGAATCCCAAGGCATTCTTCACAATTATGTGAAGAACAAAAGGATGACAGGAGTGAAGGTAGGACCGATTAGAGATAAGGATGGGAAGATGTGCCTGGAGGCTGTGGAAGTGAGCAAGACACTCGATGAATACTTCTCTTCGGTATTCACCAATGAGGAGGAACTTGATGATGGTGAGGACAATATGAGTGAGGTTGATGTTCTGGAGCATGTTGATATTAAGGGAGAGGAGGTGTTGGAGTTGTTAAAATACATTAGGATGGATAAGTCCCCGGGACCTGATGGAATATTCCCCAGGCTGCTCCACCAGGCGAGGGAAGAGATTGCTGAGCCTCTGGATAGGATCTTTATGTCCTCGTTGTCCACGGGAATGGTACCGGAGGATTGGAGGGAGGTGAATGTTGTCCCCTTGTTCAAAAAAGGTAGTAGAGATAGTCCGGGTAATTATAGACCAGTGAGCCTTACGTCTGTGGTGGGAAAGCCGTTGGAAAAGATTCTTAGAGATAGGTTCTATGGGCATTTAGAGAAACATGGTCTGATCAGGGACAGTCAGCATGGCTTTGTGAAGGGCAGATCATGTCTAACAAGCCCGATAGAGTTCTTTGAGAAGGTGACCAGGCATATAGATGAAGGTAGTGCAGTTGATGTGACTTACGTGGATTTTAGTAAAGCATTTGATGAGGTTCCACACGGTAGGCTTATTCAGGAAGTCAGAAGGTATGGGATCCAGGGAAGTTTGGCCAGGTGGATTCAGAATTGGCTTGCCTGCAGAAAGCAAAGGGTCGTGGCGGAGGGAGTGCATTCGGATTGAAGGGTTGTGACTAGTGGTGTCCCACAAGGATCGGTTCTGGGACCTCTATTTTTCCTGATTTTTATTAACAACCTGGATATGGGGATAGAGGGGTGGGTTGGCAAGTTTGCAGACAACACAAGGTTTGGTGGTGCTGTGGATAGTGTTGAGGATTGTCAAAGATTGCAGAGAGACATTGGAAGGATGCAGAAGTGGGCTGAGAAATGGCAAATGGAGTTCAACCCAGAGAAGTGTGAGACGGTACACTTTGGAAGGACAAGCTCCAAGGCAGAGTACAAAGTAAATGGCAGGATACTTGGTAATGTGGAGGAGCAGAGGGATCTGGGGGTACATGTCCACAGATCCCTGAAAGTTGCCTCACAAGTAGATAGGGTAGTTAAGAAAGCATATGAGGTGCTAGCCTTCATAAATCAAGGGATAGAGTTTAAGAGTCGCGAGGTAATGATGCAGCTCTATAAAACTCTGGTTAGGCCGCACTTGGAGTACTGTGTCCAGTTCTGGTCACCTCACTGTAGGAAGGATGTGGAAGCATTGGAAAGGGTACAGAGGAAATTTACCAGGATGCTGCCTGGTTTAGAGAGTATGCATTATGATCAGAGATTAAGGGAGCTAGGGCTTTTCTCTTTGGAGAGAAGGAGGATGAGAGGAGACATGATAGAGGTGTACAAGATATTAAGAGGAATAGATAGAGTGGGTAGCCACCGCCTCTTCCCCACTGCTTAACACAAGAGGACATGGCTTTAACGTAAGGGGCGGGAAGTTCAAGGGGGATATTAGAGGAAGGTTTTTTACTCAGAGAGTGGTTGGTGCGTGGAATGCACTGACTGAGTCAGTGGTGGAGGCAGATACACTAGTGAAATTTAAGAGACTGCTAGACAGGTATATGGAGGAAGTTAAGGTGGGGGGGTTATATGGGATGCAGGGTTTAAGGGTCTGTCCTGTACTGTACTATTCTATGTTCTATGTTCTATGAAGCACGTCACAATGCTCTCTACTGCTTATCTGTAGAATGGCATGACTATGGATGTGCAAAGTGCAGCTCTCTTCAGCCTCCTCAGAAAGTAAAGGCATGTGTGAGGTTTCCTGATTGTGTAGGATGTATTCTGAGACCATGAGAGGTTATGTGAGGTGTGTACCCCCAAGAGTTTGAAACTGCACACAGTTTTCACTGCCGTGCTGCTGCTGTGAAGAGTTCTCCTGAAGTAAATAACCATCTCCTTTGTCTTGTTGACATTGAGGAAAAGATTATTTTCCTGGCACCAAGCCTCGATCTCTCTCACCTCGTCTCCGTAGGTCATTTCATTATTGTTGGTGATGAACCCCGTTGTATCATCGGTGAACTTCACCATGTTACTACTCGGGTATTCGGCTTTGCTGTCATGTTTAAGCAGAGTGTACAGCAGTGGGCTCAACATACAGCCCTGGGGGCTCCCGTGTTGAGGATGATGGACAGGGAGGAGCAGCTGTGCACCCTGGCTATCTGAGATCGTTGGTTAGGATGTCCAACACCCAGTTGCATAGTGACCGAAGAGTAGGAGTTTGTTCACCAAGGTCTGGGGGGCCAACTCTGTTTAAGGGTCGAACTGATATCCAGAAACAGCATTCTGACTTGTTCTCTAGGTGTGCCAAGGCCAGGTGCATGACAGATACTGAGGCATCTGTCATAGAGCAGCTTTGTCGGTAAGCATATTGCTGAAAGTCCTATGTGGCAGGAATGGAGTTTTTGATACGTGCCATTACCAGCCGTTCAAAGCACTTCATGATGCTTGGCATCAATGCCACCAGGCAGTAGTTTTTTAGCTTGAATTCTCTAAAGCACGCCATAATAAATACTCAAAATCTTTCCCTTCATTACACTCTCTGTTTCAATTAATGCCAGAAGTACAAATGTACAACTTGGTAGAAGCAGGAACTGCAACCCCTTATTGACTAGAACAAAATGATCAATTTTTGATTTGACTTTACAGCTGAAGGGAACTCCACACATTCATTATTAATCACACACTGAGCAAGAGCTGTTCTGGAGCAGGCTGATATGATGAAATCCTCAGCATTTGATCTTCTTCTTGGTTCTAACTTATTGAGGCTTTCACGACTCCTAAATTGCACCATCGGGTACATGAAGTCAAGGAGGAATCCCTTTTCACTCTGCCTACAAGGCAGCAACAAGGTAAATCAGGGAGGCACCATGCATCGCTCATGAAAGAACCAAAAGGGCTTTGAAAGTTTCAGTTTATGGGAATAAGTTTGTTATCTTCATCGTTTGCAGTGGGAAGATTGCAAACTGAGGATATTCCTGGGGATTTCGTAAAATAGCTTCCTGTCTTGACTACTCAGGTCTTCCCATCCTCGATGCCTGTAAAAGTTTTAGAACTTCAAGTAACATTAAAAGAAAAACATTTTTAACTAGATGATATGTGTGACAGAGGGTGATGGTGGAAGTAAGTAATACTAATTTAGTTTTGCTATAAGCATTAACAAGGTGTAAGGAGAAGAGTTGGACTTGGTTGTCAGAGTCAATTTGAGATGCATGCCATTGGGAGCATTTAATAGGTAGTGGGACTTCCCCTCAATACAATAACCTTAAGGAACTTTGAATGGGTAAAAAACAAAGAATAAATGGATCCCTTTTCAAACAGAGTGATGTAACTTGCAGAGAACACCAGAGATTGGTTCTTGGAGCTGAACTGTTTACCATTTACGAGCATTAAGAAGTTGGTAGAGGAAACAAAAAGTAACATTTCCAAGTTTGCCAACGGTACAAAAAAGTGCAAGGACGAGTTGTGATGAGGAAATTGTGATTCTGCAACAGGAGATAAACAAAAAAAAATGAAAGATTGGATGAAAAAAAACTGGAAATAGAGTTCAACATGGGGAAGTTTGAAGTTATGCACATTGGAACAAGGAAATAAAATGTGGAAAACTATCTGAATGGGAGAGACTATCACTGAGTAAACTTCAAAGGGGTCAGGTGGTTTTCCTCCAAGAGTACGACAACTTTATCATGGTTTGGAGGCTTGCCTACCTCAATGATCTGGAAAGTTATGTTTGGTGGAGGCAGAGCTTTAGATTTTGGCTTTTGGTAGGGTCACCCTTGCCAAACTGGTGAAAGGGTAGAGGCCAGATAAAGAGTGGTCCAACAGTCCTCCAGCTTCAGGAGTCTAGATCAAGCCTAACAATCCTGTCTTGTTGTTGTTGTTCTGCTCCATGCCTTGTGGCACATCAGGTGGCAACCTTGCCATTTCTTTGGCATCTTTTGTCTGCTTTACAAGGTTTAGTTACTAGCTCAACGCTCAACCCTGCACGGATGGAAAGCATGCAAGGAACCATTCAGATTCAAACCCAGGACCACTCACCCCGAAGTCCGGTGCGGATGCCACTACACTACCGGCCAGCTAACAACCCTGTCTGGTCAAACAAAACCCTTACGGAAACATCAAAGAAGAATACTTTTATATCTGTGTGTGGTCAAGAACAGATGGAGATAAAGGACCTTCATTGCTGCCCCCAATGCCAGCAACGCAACAGGCAGTAAGTGAAAAGTGGGGATTCTAGTGCATGAATCACAAAATGTTAACGAACAGCTGTAACAAGTAGTTAGAAAGGCAATGAGCATTTTAGCCACTATCGCTAAGCAGATGGCATTTAAGAATAAGGAAGTTTTGTTAAAGTTATACAGAGTAAGGCCACACCCGGAACCTGTGCACAACATTCATTCCCTTATCTAAAAAACACAATTAGTAGCATTGGAGGCGATCCAAAAGAGATTCACCAAGCAAATTCCCGCAATTAGAAGATTGTCCTATCAAGAGATGCTAGATAGTTTGGGTCTGTATTTCTATCAAGAGATGCTAACCATCTGGATCTGTATTCCTCAGAGTTCAAAAGAATGAGGGGTGACCTTGTTCAAACACACAAGATTCTGAGGGGACTTAATGTGGGGGTTACTGAGTCACAAACAAGGGAACAATTTTACAAACAAAAAGGCTAATCCTTTGAAACTGAGGTGCATAGAAATTGTAATCACTGGAATTCTCAGACCTTAGTGGTGATGAAAGTCCAATCATTAGATATATTTAAGGTGGAGGTAAAAAAGTATTTGAAAGATCAAGGGATGGAAGGTTATGGGCACCGGACAAAGGAGAGGAGCTGAGCCCAGCATAGATCAGCTATGATCATATTGAATAATGAGGCAGGCCTGAGAGGCCTGGTGACCTATCCCTGATCCTATCTTCTTGAGTTATTTTGTTTTTTTAAGGGCAAAATGAAAGTGTTATCATCATGTTCAAAGTTCAAGGTAAATTTATGATCAAAGCACATATATTGAATTGACTTTATTTCTTTCATTCTTCATATACATGAAAAGTAAAAATCTTTAAGTTACATCTCTGTCTAAATGTGCAATGTGCAATCATAGTAATTTATAATAATTTATAATAAATAGAACAGTCAATGTAACATAGAAATATACTCAGATCAGTGTGAGTTAGTCAGTCTGATGGCCTGGTGGAAGAAGCTGTCCCGGAGCCTGTTAGTCCTGGCTTTTATGCTGCGGTACCGTTTCCCAGATGGTAGCAGCTGGAATAGACTGTGGTTGGGGTGACTCGGGTCCCCGATGATCCTTTGGGCCCTTTTTACACACCTGTCTTTGTAAATGTCCTGAATCATGGGGAGTTCACATCTACGGATGCATTGGTCCGTCCGCACCACTCTCTGCAGAGTCCTGCCGTTGAGGGAAGTACAGTTCCCATACCAGGCAGTGATGCAGCCAGTCAGGATGCTCTCAGTTGTGCCCCTGTAGACAGTTCTTAGGATTTGGGGGCCCATACCAAACTTCCTCAACTGTCTGAGGCGAAAGAGGCGCTGTTATGCCTTTGTCACCACACAGCTGGTGTGTACAGACCATGTGAGGTCCTCAGTGATGTGGATGCCAAGGAACTTAAAGCTGTTCACCCTCTCAACTCCAGATCCATTGATGTCAATAGGGGTTAGCCTTTAGCCTGTCTCCATTCCTCCTGTAATCCACAACCAGCTCGTTTGTTTTTGCGACATTGAGGGAGAGGTTGTTTTCTTGACACCACTGTGTCAGAGAGATGACTTCTTCCCTGTAGGCCACCTCGTTATTGTTTGAGATAAGGTAGTGTTATTGTCAATGTAGTGTTATTGGCAAATTTAATTAGCAGATTAGAGCTGTGTGTAGCGACACAGTCATGGGTATACAGAGAGTAAAGGAGAGGACTTAGTACACAGCCCTGAAGGGCTCCTGTGTTGAGAGTCAGAGGGGTGGAGTGAGGTAGCCCACTCTTACCACCTGCTGGCGATCTGACAGGAAGTCCAGGATCCAGCTGCACAAGGCAGGGTGAAGGCCAAGGTCTCTGGGTTCCTGTCGAGCCTAGATGGAATTACAAAATTTACTGGGTTCAAGGGTGCTAATAAAAATATTAAACTAAAATGTTTAGTTTTAAAGACAAAAGACAAATTCACATAAAATGTACTTTTGGCAAACTATCCATGAATCTATGTAGAACAGAACGACAGAATATCGACCTTATTCAGAAATCAATTTTAATTGTATTCAACATAAGGAATTATTTACCATCCTGGACTGGTTCCATTCTGACAAACAAGAATATCGTTTCATTTTTTGCTGTGATAGACACAAATTACATTTTCAATCAGTGCATTTTTATTAAAAGGACCGTGACGATCTATTACCAACCTAAATGGAGAACGTCAAAATCACTGTGAGTTAATTACACATTTGAAGAATAAAGTTGGTTTCAGGAGTTTTTAAAAACTGTTACTACGAGTCCAAAATGCCATGGTTATTTACCATGCATAACGTAAAATGAGAGAAGTATTCAAATCACTCAAACCCATGTGGTGACTTCAGGCAATGTTATGTAATCCATTGTATTTACATTGTAAGCATAAAATGTCTTTGAACTGAGATATAAAATGCTTACTTAAAGTAAACATCTTCTTTATCAGTTACATGAGAGAGTCTGCAGTTGCTGGAAATTCAAAGCAACACACACAAAACACTGGAGGAACTCAGCAGGCCAGGCAGTATCTGTGGAAAACAGTAAACAGCCAATGTTTTGGGCCGAGACTCTTCTTCAGGACTGAGGAGAAAGAGGGAAGATAGCACAATAAAATGGTGGAGGAGGGAGGGGAAAGAGACTAGCTGGAAAGTGATAGGTGAAGCCAGGTGGGTGGAAAAGATCAAGGGCTGGAAAAGAAAGAATCTGATAGGAGAGGAGAGTGGACCATAGGAGAAAGGGAAAGAGGTGAGGATGCAGGGGAAGGTGATAGGCAGGTGAGAAGAAGAGAAAGGTTAGAGTGGGGATTAGAGGAAGGGGAGGGGGAGAGAATTGGTTCACCAGAAGGAGAAATTGATATTCATTCCATCAGATTGGAGGCTACCCAGACAGGATATAAGGTGTTGCTCCTCCACCTTCAGGGAGGCCTCATCTTGGCAAAAGAGGAGGTCGTAGACCAACACGTTAAAACAGGGATGGAAATCAGAATTAAAATATTTGGCCACCGGGAAGTCTCGCTTCCGACAGATAGAGCAGACCTGCTTCCTTATCAGTTGATCACTTGGGACTGGGTGGTTACATTTGACCAAGGACTCATTTTCAAGTGCTGTTTGTTGCAATCATTTGCAATTCCTTGAATATTAGTGACATTTCAAGTGGAATATATTGCGATGGCCAGCAAGTGCAAGCAGAGGTTAAAAATAACTATTTCTAGTTCACCAGTGCAAAATTCCTCACTGATCTATCCACTAACTTAAACTCATCAAATGATCTTACTCCGCAGACTGCTAATGTCATTTTACAGAAATAGTTTTCACACTACACGACTAGGGATGTTTCGGTGAACACTCTGATCAGAAGACTCATTATTACATGGTTTCAAACGTTTGCAAACAAGAGATTGACAACCCATGCAACAGGTTTTCCAAAGCATTCCCTCTCAGATTCTTTACTATAAAAGGTGCTTCTTGAAAACACTAAGTTCAGCTTAGATTAATGTGCACACAAGAAAGTTTGAGGATGCTGGAAATCAAAAGCAACATACACAAAATGCAGGAGGAACTCAGCAAGTCAGGCAGCATCTGAGGAAATGAATAAACAGTAAACGTTTCGGGCCGAGACACCTGGCCATTCACCTCCTCCCTCACCTCCTTTCAGGGCCCCAAACTGTCCTTCCAGGTGAGGCAACACTTCACCTCTTCCTCTATTCCCCCACTCTGGCCTCATAGCTCTTCTCCCCTGCTTATCACCTCCCTGGGTCCCCTCCTCCTCCCCTTTCTCCCATGGACCACTCTCCGCTCCTAACAGATGCCTTCTTCTCCAGCCCTTTACCTTTCCCACCCACCTGGCTTCACCTATCACCTTCTAGCTATTCTCCTTCCCCTCCCCCCACCTTTTAATTCTGGAATCTTCCCCCTTCCATTGCAGTCCTGATGTTAAGGCTCTCGGCCCAAGACGTTGACTGCTTTTTCATCACCTCAGATGCTTCATGACCTGCAGATTAACATGTAGTTGACACTGACTTAGATACAAATATAGAAGCATTTAAATTCTTCCGCACCCGGTTATGGTTACTAGTTTGGCTGCCATTGATGGAAAAAAGAACACTCCTTTGTTCCTTGTCATCATTAATCTTTTCTTAATCAAAATAATAAAATACATCATCAGAAGCTGGCAGCCTTCACAACAACCCAAGTGTAATTTTCGCCCTGATATCACTGACTTCTGCAATATAAAAAAAATTCTAGGCACTCCTACAGCCTTTCAATTCCCATCTTAAAACCTCCATTCAACAACATCGCTTGGATTTTCATGTGACTTTCCAGTATCTAATGGTGTATACAAGGAACTTTTGCCAGAAATCATTCTTATCAGGACATAAATTAAATTACACTATCTATACAATTGGAAAACAATAATTTCAGAGCAGCCAGAGAAGTATTTACATTGTTTTATAAGAAAGCTCTGAAGTTTAAGTACAATAGTTTTAGAATTCCAGGTGGCGGAATAGAGATACGTTTCTATGAAAGGCGTTCCTTCACTCTGCTCGCCTGCAGGTCACCCTTGAGCAGGGTGTTCCCTCCGATCAGAGTCACGTGAAGCCACGGGAGCAGGCGGTGGATGGTCGTATGAGCAGCTAGTGCACATCACAAGTCCTGCTTATGCAACAACTGATGCCAGGCAGGCAATCTCCAAAGTGTATTGATAATGGCTGGGGTCACCTGTCTTGTAAAGATACTGCCCAGAAGAAGGCAATGGCAAACCACTTCTGTAGAAAAATTTGCCAAGGACAATCATGTTCATAGAAAGACCTTGATCGCCCATGTCATATGACATGACACAGAATGATGATGATGATAATCTACAAGATTAATCATGTAATGGAGTGCATCACAAATGGTTTTCACTGTAAATCAATTCAAATGACTCAAATTTTATAGAAATATTGGCTAGGCTGCATTTGATATTCTGTGTGCATCTTTAATGCATTGGCCGAAAAAGCTGCACCAATATAACACTTGGGGAAAATGTGGAAATTTGTTTGCACGCTGAATCCAGGCATTCTAAATTATCAATCACTGGACAACAGAAGTAGCAATACTAGTTGAGAATAAAACTTAAATCACCCATATAGCTAATAGCGTGACACATACATGTAGTGTGAAAATAAGGCCTTCGACTCACTGCATCTGTACTGAACAGCAAAGTTCGTATACAAACCTGAGATTCATTTTATATTAGGCATACACGGTAAATCATTTGTAACTCCAAAACATAAAACTAATTGAAAGAAAAACACAAAGCTAGGGATAACTTATGTATGTTTAGATTTACTTTAGTGAGGCACACACTTATGATGTTGTGGCATAATAACGTATACCATTCCCGTACTTTTACATATAAAAGGGGAGGAGAAGATGGCGGCACGACGGCAGCACGCACGGCCTCTCCGGTGAATGATATCTGTAATCTGTCAAGTAGGGGACCGTGCACAATTCTGATTTGATGGAGATGGAAGTGAGAGTATGGAGAAACATCTGGAAAACTTCTGAAATGCCCGCTTCACTGTCGCTGCTACTGTGTGGTAACCAGAATCTCTGGAGCAGAAGGCCCCGAATCCTTGGCTTTGCTTGTTTCAGAGGCTGGGGCTAGGTCGAAGGCACTCGGTAGAGGATGGCGCTCGGGAGGCTGTATTGGAGGGGCTGGTCGGAAGTTCAAAGTTTTCGGACGGACGGACTCAGTGTCGGCTGTGGTCAGCTGCTTCCAAGGCATCGGCAAGTTGACAGTGCCTGAAGGTTTACAGCAGGGAGTTTCTCCCTTTTGCCGCCTGCTATCCAGGACTCAGGAGTCGATCGACTCGGGGACTTTGAGACTTTGAGAGGTGGGGCTTATATGGAAGGCAGGGTTTGAGGATCGGCACAATGTTGTGGGCCAAATGGCCTGTACTGTGTTGTACTATTCTATGTTCTATGTTCTATGTTTTTTTTTACCGTGCCCATGGTTTGTTCGTCATCAAATTATGGTATTGCTTTGCACTGCTGTAACTATATGTTATAATTATGTGGTTCTGTCAATGTTGGTCTTTGGTTTGTCCTGTTTTCTGTGATATCACTCCAGAGAAACATTGTATCATTTCTTAATGCATGTATGCATTTCTAAATGACAATAAAAGAGGACTGAGTGTTCTCATAATCTAACCTGTAATGAATTACGTAAATAATAAAGAATGCATAATCAAATGATATATCTACAATGCCACTGAAACACCACTAAAATATTAAATACACAATAGTTTTCTCCTCCTAAGGTCAAATCAGCCCCTTGGTCTTGCTGACATTGAGTGAGAGGTTGTTGTTTTGTCATCACTCAGCCAGATTTTCAGTCTTCCTCCTATATGCTGATTCTTCACCACCTTTGATTGTGCCCATGACAGTGGGATGCCATCAGCAAACTTAAATATGGCATTGGAGCTGTTCTTAGCCTCACAGTTGTAGGTGTAAACTGAGTAGAGCAGGGGTTAAGCACACAGCCCTGTGCACCTGTGCTGATGGAGATTGGAGAGGAGATTTTTTTGCCAATCCAAACTGATTGGGATCAGCAAGTGAGGAAATCAAGATTCTAATTGCACAAAGTATTGATGCCAAGTTCTTGAAGCTTATTGATTAACTTTGAAGGGATAATAGTGTTGAATGTTGAACTGTAGTCAATGAGAAGCATCCTGATGTATGCATCTTCACTGTCCAAACATTCCAGGCACACACATACACCAATCTTACACTTGGATTTGAAGGGAAAATCCTCCAAAAAGACATGGATACGGCCAAGTCCATCACGGGTAAAGACCTCCCCACCACTGAGCACATCTACATGGAGTGCTATTGCAGGAAAGCAGCATTCATCATCAAGAACCCCCACCATGCAGGCCATGCTCTCTTCTCACCGCAGCCATCAGAAAGACGGTATAGGGACCTTAGGACCCACGTCAACAGGTTCAGGAACTGTTATTACCCCTCAACCATCAGGCTTTTGAACCAATGGGAATAACTTCACTCATCTTCACTTGTTCCATCAATGAATTGTTTCCTGCAACCCATGGACTCATTTTCAAGGTCTCTCCATCTCATGTTCTCAATATTTATTGATTATTCTTTTGTATTTTCACAGTTTGTTTTTGCATATTTGTTCTTTGTCCTTTTGGGTGAGATCTTTCATTGATTCTGTTATGGATCTTGGATTTACTGTGTACGCCCACAAGAAAAAAGTATCAGGGTTGTATATGGTAAGACTTATGTATTTTGATAATAAATCTACTTTGTACTTTGAACTTTGAAGATGCTTCTAGTTTCATCCTGGAACATAAAAAATTGCATTTTTGACCATATAGCTCTTTCTATATGTGCCGTGTTGTATGACGTGGGCAGTTATGTTTTTCCATGACCATGATTGTTCTTGGAAAATTTTTCTACATAAGTGGTTTGCTATTGCCTTCTTCTGGGCAGTGTCCTTACAAGATGGGTGACCCCAGCCATTATCAATACACTTCAATTATTGCCCGCCTGGCGTCAGTGGCCGCATAACCAGGACTTGCTCATACGGCCATCCACCACCTTCTCCCGTGGCTTTATGTCGCCCTGATCGGGGGGGCTAAGCAGGTGGTGCACCTTGTCCAAGGGTGACCTGCAGGCTAGCGGAGGAAAGGAGTGCCTTACACCTCCTTTGGTAGAGACATATCTCCACCCTGCACCTTGCAGCCACTGCCCTCATGATCCTCACTCAGCTTCTATTGAAGCTTGCCGTGCTCTCCGTGCACTCTGCTCTGTTTCTGACTCATGCTGGACTCCAAGGGGATTGTCTACTAATGCACCCATGCTTGGAAGCAACTGGTCTGTGCAGCTTTGAAGTCTTACAGCCAATGTATCCATTATTCCTTGTGGACTTTTAGCAGCTGCAAAGATCTGTGGAAGATGCCAGCCAGTAGCAATAACCAGTGAACATTAAATCAACATCTAACCCACAATTAGTTAATGATCTCCTTAAATAGCTCTGGCAAAGCTCCTTCCTGCTGTGAAGTGTTTATTCAGCTGTGACAGTTTGACTGGAACATTGGAAGTCCAATTAGGCATTTAATCAGCATTACATATTGGAACCAATCACTCCATACAGCACCTAAAAACCTGTAAAGAACTCTATTTCTCAGTATACAAACTTGAGGGGATAATAAAGCAATAATAATAACTTTATTTATAGAGCACTTTTTGATGTAGTTCAGTGCTTTATAACGTATAAAAGAACAAATACAGCACTGTGCAAAACTCTTAGCCACAGTCCAAAGACATACTGGTTGGAAGGTTAATTGGTCCTTGTAATTTGCCCCATGATTAGGCTCAGATTAAATCAGGGGATTGCTGAACTGCACAGCTCGAAGACTGGGAGTGCCTGTTCCTCACTGTGTTTCAATAAATAAATACAGCTAGGATTATACCTCAGACTTTTGCACAGTACTCAAGTCAAGTCAAGTTGCTTTTATTGTCATTTCAACCATAACTGCCGGTACAGTGCACAGTAAAAATGAAACAGTGATCCTCCGGGACAATGGTGCTACATGAAACAACACAAAACTACGCTTGACTACGTGAAACAACACAAACCTACACTAGACTACCTGAAACATCACAAAACTACACTAGACTACGTGAAACATCACAAAACTACACTAGACTACGTGAAACAACACAAAACTACACTAGACTACCTGAAACATCACAAAACTACACTAGACTACCTGAAACATCACAAAACTACACTAGACTACCTGAAACATCACAAAACTACAATAGACTACGTGAAACAACACAAAACTACACTAGACTTCCTGAAACATCACAAAACTACACTAGACTATCTGAAACAACACAAAACTACACTAGACTACGTGAAACAACACAAAACTACACTAGACTACCTGAAACATCACAAAACTACACTAGACTACGTAAAACAACACAAAACGACATTAGACTCCAGATCTATACGGGACTACATAAAGCGCACAAAACAGTGCAAGACAGTACAATAATTAATAAACAAGACAATAGGCATAGTAGAGGACAAATTATAATATAATAGTAAATGATGTAAATGTAAATGTAAACAATGTAAACAATGTTTTAGCAGGAATTGAGAAAGAAATGAGCAAAAATTGCAAAGGAAGTGGAGTGGTGTTCAGTTGTGTGTGTGTGTGTGTGTGTGTGTGCGCGTAGGATGGTGTCAGACTAGACTCTGCGAATTGAGGCGTCTAATAGCCTGGGGGAAGAAACTGTTACTGTAATAACTTTATGTATTGTACAGTACTGCTGCTGCAAAAGAAAACAGTTTTCACGATATATGTGAGTGATGATAATCCTGATTCTGATAAGGTCTCTCTTGTGGACTGAGGTGGGAAGGGGGCACGGAGAGGGGAATCATGGTTGGGATAAGAGAAAGGGAGAGGGGAGGATGAGGGAAGCGCCAGAGAGACATTCTGTAATGAGCAATAAACCAATTGTTTGGAATTGAATGATCTTGCCTGGTGTCTCAGAGTTGGGTGTGTCTACACCCATGCCATCCCGCCCCCCACCACCCCCCGTCCCTGGCACTCCTTTTTTGCCACCTGCCCCACACTCCCCACAGTCCTCCCGCAATGCTCCACCCTAATCATTCTCAACATCCTTTACTTCCGGCAGATTAACAAATTGACTGTCTACTTCATATTGACATATATAGTACTACGCAAAAGTCTTAGGCACATGCATATAGGTATAGCTAAGATGCCTAAGATTTTTGCACAGTACTGTATGAAAATAAAAGAAATGGTAGATTGTTTAAACTTAAGAGAAAGAAGACCAGAGAGCTTGAGCAAGACTATACAACGAAAACAATTCTGTGATGTACTCAGCTCCCAAACCATTAATAGCTTTAAAACCAAGTAAGAGAACTTTAAAATCAATTCTAAATGATACAGGAGACCAATGCAGATTAACTAGTAAATGAGTGATATGTTCCCTCATCCTGTTTTTGGTTAAAAGTTCTGTAACAACCAGAAGTATTTCAGTTTTATCTTCATTTATTTTAGGAAATTATTGCTCATCCATTTGTTTATTGTAGGCATCCGGACATCCACATTTGCCCATAAACATGTATATGGAGGGGAAAATAGTGACCCGACTAATATCATAATGAACATCAAATTTCAGGTCTTCCTCTGTATAAATCACTGTGCTATTTCTGACAAGATTGACATATTGTCAGAACACTAGTATCCTGAGATAAGGAATGTCTACTGTTCCATGTTCATTCATTAGTACTTGCAGTTTGATGTCTTTTGCACACAATTTGTTAGAGTATCTTCTGGGTTCATGTTATATCACAAATATCAATTTCAACAGCAACCAGACTGCAGATCTGAATATGGATTGTAGATTGAATTTAAAATGCAGCTCAGAACAATGAAGCTGCATTTTAGAGTAAATTGCAGACCAGGACACACCCAAATAACTGAGATGTCTGCATATGCATGAATGCAGCTAGAGAGACGATGGTGATTAATATTCAATCTAGAGTGTCTCGAACATTGGTGTGAAGATTTAGGTTTTTGAAAATTATATGTAACTTCAATGAAGCATTGTCAACGCAAAATATTGAAGTAAACAATGTCAATGTAACTATTGAAACAGTATTAGGTTACCATTGATCTTAAGGGTATGAAGATGTGATGTACTTTCAGTTTAGGAGACCTCTTCTTGCAAGAATGTCTCTGATATGATACCTGTTATTCGTTTTGCTGAATAAATACTTTCATATCCACCAGCTTCAGTGTCTCTCTGGTGACATCATTCACAGTCCCAACAGGTTGAATGCTGAAGTTGATGAGGTCTTCCATTGATTCTGTTTGGGTTATTATTCCATTATGAATTTACTGAGTATACCCATAAGAAAATGTTCACAGAGTTATATATGGTGACATATATGTACTTTGATCATTTACTTTGAACTTTGAACTATGTATTATACCTTAGTGATTGACAGCTTTCACAATCTTGTACTAGGGGTTTTTCTCTAGAGATTTTGCCAAGACACTGGTTTAGTTTCCCTATTGATATCAAACTGACTGACAGGTCTCCCAACAGTCAGCACAGAAATGTATGATTTACCTAGATGCTGTAAGCTATGTGGATGAAACTAATTCTTCAAAAACGATGAGAGCAGATAGATAGAGAAGTGTTGTGTTAGATAGAAATGAAAGAAATCTTGCCTAGCCTCCAGAAACCAATTGGTATGTCTTACAAGAGGAGGGTATTTCATCCTACATGAACTAAGATATTGTTAGCATTAAAGGTCAGTATTCTAGACCAGGGGTCCCCAACCTTCTTTGCACTGCGGACCGATTTAATATTGACAACATTCTTGCGGACCGGCCGATCTGGGGGGGGGAGGGAGGGGTGGGGTTGCCAACGGACAAGAGTAGCAGTCAAATATGTTGTGTTTACCCCGAGAAAGACTACAATGACCATGAAGCCTTGCGCGGGCACGTGTGCGCACGCGTGTACGTGCCGATTTTTTCCTGCAAATCGTTTTTGGCGATTCTGTTTGGAGAGGGGTGTTAATCACGACCGAAATATAGGTGATAAGTGGCTATTACACTCAATTTTGTTTCTAAAAGGGTTTATCTAACGAATTTAATATTAAACACACAGCGCATATTTTCCTCACATGAATATAGTGATAAGTCAATTATCAGGGGAGGACAGGGGAGCTTGAAGTAAGTGTTGAATGAACTTCCAGTAGAAGTGGTAGAGGCAGGTTCGATATTATCATTTAAAGAAAAATTGGATAGGTATATGGACAGGAAAAGAATGGAGGGTTATGGGCTGAGTGCAGGTCGGTGGGACTGGGTGAGAGTAATATTCGGCACGGACCAGAAGGGCCAAGATCGCCTGTTTCCGTGCTGTAATTGTTATATGGTTATATAAGTCACTTGTAAGTCAATAGCATCATAACATTTTAACTAACGTTTGGATATTAAACACACAGCACATATTTTCTCCGTATGAACATATAAAATCATTGCAACACACCAATATTGCTGAATACTTGTTCCCTGCAACAAGCCAGTCCCATCGAGGGGTGATAGGAGACAGTGATACTCGAAGGGGGTTCCTTATGTCCAGTCTATTCCGCAGTTTAGTTTTCGTTGCATTCATCGCAGAGATATGTTGGAAATGGAAGTAATGTTTTCAGTGCTTTCGTAGATACCTCAGGATATTCAGCTTTGACTTTGATCCAGAATGCCAGCAGAGATGTTATGTCAAACATACTTTTCAGCCCGCCGTCATTTGCAGGCTCGAGGAGTTGACCTCCTTCCCGCGCTGACATGGATGACGCGCAGGTAATGACCTCATGTGCATTCAAGCTCAACAGTGGGCGTGACAGGGAATGAGGAAAGGTTTCCCCACGGCCCGGTAGCACATGCTTTGCGGCCCGGTACCGGTCCGCGGCCCGGTGGTTGGGGACCGCTGTTCTAGACCAGATACCTGACGGCGAAAATTGTCAATTTGAAATATAATCACACAGATATCATATTATTTTAATCACAATTAATACATTTTACCAGATTTAAATTTAGTTTCAGCCTCACAGTAACAAAGCATATAGTGAAACGAGTCATGTGTGCTAATGACCAACCCACCATAATGTAGCGGCTAGCACAACGCTTTACAGTATAAGTGATCTGGGTTAATTTCCCATCACTGCCTGTAAGGAGCTTGTATGTTCTCCCCGTAACCTCGTGGGTTTCCTCCAGGTGCTCCAGCTTCCTCCCACAGTCCAAAGACATACTGGTGGGTGGTTTAATTCATGATTATAAATTGTCCTATGAGTCAACTAGGGTTAAATCGCGAGGGTTGCTGCGTGGCACGGCTTGAAGGGCCAGAAGGGCCTATTCTGCACTGTATCTCAGTAAATAAATAGTATTTGCAGAGGGGAGTCTGCAGGAGTTGCCATGCATTCTGGTACCAATATAGCATCCCCACAATCGTCGACAAAACAACACCAAACACATAAAAAAACAGAGAAAGTAAAGTGGCAAAGCAACAACAAAACAAGCCCCAGTCCTCCTTCCCTCCCTCCCACCCATCCACGCACATACACAGTCCTTTAACCTCCAGCCTCCAGTGTACTCACTGGGCCCCATCTTCCCCAATCACCTCACAGAGAGTCACAAACTCGGGCTCCAGTTGCCTAGCCTCGACCTCCGGACTTCTGATCAACCTCCAGGCTTTAATCCAGATTTCCAATTGATCTTTGGGCTTCAACATGGATTTCTGGTCCACCTTAATGCATGTGTTTGAATAGCACAAATGATAGTACACTCTAATTGTATAACCACTGTATTCAACAGTGATGGAATGTGAGAAGATGGTAAAAATCAGCAGGTAAGGCATGACACTGCAGAGAAAGAGGAGGAATTAACATTTTGGTTTGATGACCCAACACCAGTGGTCACACTGTCTTTCCAAAAGTATTGGAATGAATTTGTGGAGCTACCTAAATCTCCTCAGGCAGTTCTTTGGGCTTGAGGATGGCCTGTGTTATGCTTTGTAACTTCAAAACATTAAACTAATTCAAAGGAAAACACAGGAGTCCGAAATCTGTTCAACTATGTGTTTACATTAAGCAAGGAGTGCACGTGATAGCACAATGATGTGTGCAATTCACATATTTTTATATACAACCCAAAGTAAATTATTTAAATTGACAAGAATGCTTAATCAAACAATACATACACAAGATTACTGAAATATTAAATATACTTCACTCTCCTTGCTCAGCTATGAACTCCAACTCAATAGAACACATCTTAACTATATACACAGTATATTATAGAATACAACTACTGGATACAGACATCCACAGCATAGTAAATTTTAAATTGTCCCATTTAGGCCTAATGATTTAATCACTGTGGAGGATTTTTTGCTCTTGTGGGATAATGTCTTTCCTGACATGAGGAATCACTCTGCTTGGCAGGTGAGACTTGTGGCTGTGAAGCAATCTCCTCTGTGGTAGTTGTAGAAGTTGACTGTGGGACTGCAGGAAGTGGTTCTGATAGTGGTAGCCTCCTTTCTTCTCTAACAATTGACTCTATTCTCCTCAACTGATCGATGTGTCATCTCCAGGTGATATCAGACTCAATCTCCACTGAGTAGGAGAGTGGTCCAGTTCTGTTTTTAATCTTTCTGAGTACCCACTTTTGATCACCTCTGTAGACCCTCGCCTGGACTGTTTGTCCAGGAGTGAAACATCGAACCTCTTTGTTTGAGGAGCCTTCAATTTGCCTCAGCTGTTCATCCTGTATCCTGCTTCTGAGATCGGGTTTGAGGAGATCCAAGTGTGAATGCAAGGGACCACCCAGGAACAGCATAGCTGGTGAGCTGTTCATCATGGAGTGTATTGCATTTCAATATGCAAGCAAGGAGATCGGTGAGCTTCTGATTTAGTGTCAGTGTAGTGTGTTCTGCTGATATTGCTCTGAGCATGTTTGTTAGACTCTGGATAAACAGTTCTGCCGCACCATTTGTAGCTGGGTGGTACAGTGTAGATGTAATAGGTCTTATTCCATTCATTTTCAGGAATGTGAAACTGTCCGCCACAAACTGTGGTCCATTGTCACTGATTAAGTGTTCTGGAACACCAGTCCTTGAGAAGAGGCTTCTCAACACATCAACAGTGTGCGAGGCTGTAGAGGAGGCTGTTGGGAATGCTTACGGCCATTTTGTAGCTGGGGTTGCATATTATTGATACAAATACTTTGGATTTGGTGGAACCGAAAAATGTTATTTGATTTCACACTAAAGGCATCTCAATAACTCTAGCTACATCAGGAACAGTTACCTTAATGATGAAAAGGATAAAGATATTGTTCTAAGAATTAATTCCTGCTTTAATGTTTTGTTTTCAATTGTCCTTCTTAACTTTTGTAATTGGGGCAAATATTTGCAGCTCGGAATCAGAATCAGGTTTAAAATCAGTGCGATAGGTCGTGAAGCTTGTTGTTATGCTGCAATAGTACATTGCACTACATAATAACAAAAACTGTAAATTACAATATATATATATATACACACACACACACACACACACACACACACACATATATACACTATATACAGTTGAATTAAATAAGTAATGTAAAAAGAGAAAAAAAAGTGAGGTTCAAGATACTTAAAGTTTAATCAGGAGCCTGAGGATTGACTTCACTGAATGTTCATATTATTTTGTCTAGCTTGTTTTGTGTTCTGTACAAAAGAGAGGGAGTCTTTCAATAATGCAATGGTACTTCACAACTTGCATCCTGAAGCAAATGCTCTCTCTCTCTCTGTCAAATCCTATGACCTTCAAATTCAAGTCTACTCGCGGTAGTTGTTGCTTTCACATAACGTGGGGATTTCTAGACATTATCATTTATTTTGCCCTCCTTCAAAATGCATTCCAATATGTTTCAGAATATTAAAAAGTACAGAAACTATCCTTTAAGAATTGTGCACAGATTTAATAATAGGTTGTTAGATGCTGCAGCTGGACACACTTCTCGCAGTTATTGTTGTCAGGGACACTGGAGATCTCCCTGCCTTCCCACATCCCACAAAATGAACATTTCACGATCCCGCCTGGCATATCTACTGTCCTAATTGTGCAGATATAAAGAAGGGAAGGAAAAAAAAAACTTAACCTCAAGCTTTTCTTTTTCTTTTCTTTTGATTTCCTGACTGAAGCCTCAAAGAGCTAAAGCCTCAAGATCGTCACTCTGACTTCGTCATGAAAGTTGTTTTTTTTTGTGGCAGCAGTAAGATGACATTACCAAAGGTGTGCAATGGCTTACTGGTAGGTCGAAAGCCAAGAGATTTGACGAAAATCATTATTTATAACATCTTTTCTGAAACTATCACCACAGACAGTGAGAAGGCAGGTGGAGGTGAGGCTGGTTTGGGGGATGAGCTGTGCTGGGGCGTTATGAGACACAACGTGCTCGAGCCAGGGTCTCAGACAGAGCGGGGACAGCTGCCGGAGATGGGGTGAACGATTTGGAGAGGAGTCAATACAGAAGTGTCCACCTAACCTGCGGATGAAGCTGGATCACTCCAAGCACCAAGCCAACTTGGTGAGTTCGAGAATAGCTTCAGGCTGGACAGCCCAAACATACCATGGCACCAGGGTCCGGGTAGTAGAGCAAGGCACTACTCGGTGCTTGGAGAATTTATACACTGGCACAGATAGGCTAAAGTCCTGAAAGTGTCAGGATTGGAGGCAAGGGTCGGGCTCGCTCTCCCACAAATGTTCATTCCATTCTCCACAGCGACATGGCCGTGAGCTGATCCGGCTACTCTGCATTTTTGCCCCGCTGGTATGATGAGCTTACACTGAGGCTTAAGGCTACTCCAGCTGCTCCGGGAGCTGATCTGGGACTCAGTCTGTTTCGGAATGTTGTTGGCTTGCTTCTATTGTTTACAATACTTATGTTTTTTTCCTCTCTCTGGTTTTTGATCTTATTTTTATTGGGTTATTCAGGTTTCTTGGTTTGTGACTGCCTATAAGAAGACAGATTTCACGGTGTATAATTTATACATTCTTTGAATTTTTCAATCTTTGAATTTGAACAAAATTGCAACAGTACCATGAAAAAGTCTTAGACATGGTAGTTATATATACGTATGTGCCTAAGACCTTTGCATAGTATTGGAGCTTATATACTATCTTTAGCATGCAGGTATATTGCCAAGCAATAGGCTCTTTTACAAAAGTCAGTGACAGCAGTGTCTTGCATTGTGAAGGTTATGCCCAGTAACTACAGATCTGGGGTCTTATTATTTCATTTTCAGTCAACGTGGTCTGTTGTGGTAAGCTTCCTTGAATAAAAAATTTGCAGAATCCCAATGGAAAACTTAAAATTATCACAGTTTCAGTCTCTTGGCCTTTGTGGAATAAATAACTTATTCAGAATTTGAATTAGAATCACATTTAATATTACAGTACTTGCATATGTCGTGAAATTTGTAATTTGCAATACGTAATGAACAAAAACTATAAATTGCAATTAATATATATAAAAATAAAATTAAATTATAAAAGTAGTGCTGAAGGAGAGGAAAATACTGAGGTAGTGTTCATGGGTTCATTGTCCATTCAGGAATCCGATGGTGGAGGGGAAGAAGCTGTAGCTGAAACATTGAGTGTGTGTCTTCAGGGTCCTTTCCCTCCTCCTTGCTGAGAAGAGGCATGTCCTGAGTGATGGAGGTCCTTGATGGATGCCTGCTTAATTGAGTGATCATTAATTCACATATTTGTTTTTGGTTATCGATACTCACGATATTAAGAATGAATGCTAGATAGTTTCTCCTTTTCAGATTCAAGCAGATTTCATAAAAACATTGTCTTCGGAAAACAAGGATTTTATAAAAAAAAAGCTGTTAATAATAGGAAAAAAGACTGCAATTTAATAATGGAGAATCCCAATAAATATGCTTCATAAGGATATTTGGGTGTTAGGCATAAATGAGTATTTCAGAGCTAGTCAATCTGTGCTTTTGAGCTTTGATGCTTATTCATCACCTGGTTGATACTGATCAGTATTAATAATAATGGAAGCAGCCAGACACAATACATCTGCTGTATGTGCTCTCCTGTGACTGGCTTGTCTTTTTTACAGATCCCTGCTCTTCTTGTCTCCAGACAGGAAATCCAGACAGAGTCATTCATCAACAATAGTATGCTCTGTCTGATTTTATTAGCTTTTAGATTTTATCACCTGGAAGAAAAAAATCGCGTGACTGTTAGATGTCTTTGTGTTCACCTTGCATTCTATATTATGATAGGTCAAAGTTAAGGAGGAAAAGTGTGGCCGTAAGTGAAAACTTAGAAAGGTTTATCACAAACACAAAGGCTAAGAAACTTTAATTTTCTTAGTAATTGATTTTATTTGTTATTTGAAGCCCTGTAACATGCAGAATATATATTAGTTAAAGTGCCTCAGACTTTTAAGCAGTACCGTGTTTGTCAACATGGAGTGGAGAGCGAGTTTGTAAATTTGGCAGGAGTGAAGGATGTTGGGAATGGCGAGAACGGAGCGCTGTGGGAGGGGTGTGGGGCAGGTGCAGGGAAGGAGCGCCAGGGGTGGGAGGTGGCACGGGTATAGATGCACCCAGCCCTGAGACACCAGGCGAAGGCATTTGATTCCAAACAGGTGGTTTATTGATCATTACAGAATGTCTCTCTGGCGTTTCTCATTCCCTTCCCTCTCTTTTCCCCCTTTCCCAACAAAGATTCCCTTCTCCCTAGCCCCTTCCCACTCTCAGTCCACAATAGCAACCCATATCAGAATCAGGTTTATCATCACTCTCATGTGTCATGAAATTTGTTTTTTGGCAGCAGCAACAGTACAGTGGAATACATAAAATTGCTACAGTCCTTTGCAAAAGTCTTAGGACCCCTAGCTAGATATATGTGCCTAAGACTTTTGCACAGTGCTGTATGAGGAAGAGAGAGTAAGGACATTTGAATAATATATAGAAGTAATTTCTCCTCAAAGGAAAAAAATAAATTGAAGTATTTATTTTGCTAACAAGGGTTTTAGGAAGATCTACTTATGAACACTAAACCTGTGGGCAGATTCTTTACTTTGCTGCCTAATCTCAATTCCATCGCTACATTGGGAGATAATTTTTTAGGAGCATAGGTATTTCAGCAATGTGCTTTCTTAATTAATGTTGGATGTAGTTTGTACTTTTGAATTATTTTTACTGGAATTACATGAAGTACACTTATTTTACCTACCTCAAGTAAAGGAAAATAATTTTATTTATTTCTCTGTGAAGTGATTGATAACGAGATACATTACGGTTACATTGAAAATTATCCACACAGCAAAGAGCTCACTGGGATTTTCTTTTCTGTGTCCATCCTTCAAATGCACCTGTGAACACATGTGGTGAAATTGAAATTGCGAAGTGATTTAAGCTTTCCTGTGATTGGTGTTTTACCTTGTGACTTCCATGTCAGCACTTATGTAAGAATATTCCTTCTTAATTACACGTTTGGTTCTCTGGAAAGAATTGTTGCTGTATTTAGTTATCGAATGTTTGTAATAATGGCCTCATTTTATATGAGGGAGGAAGAAATCTGATTATTTATTTCTAAGTTCAAAGTTCAAAGTATTTTATTATCAAAGTACATATATATCACCATATACAGCCCTGAGATTCACTTTCGTGGGCATAATCAACAAATCTATAGAATAATAACTATAACAGAATTAATGAAAGACCGCCCAATTAGCGTGTAAAACCAAAATGCAGAAGAAAACTAACTGTGCAAATACAAAAAGAAAGAAATAATGGTAATAAATAAATAAGCAATGAATATCAAGTACATGAAGTAAAGAGTCTTTAAAAGTGAGTCCATTGGTTGTGGGAACAGTTCAATGATGGGGCAAGTGAAGTTGAGTGAAGTTATCCCCTTTGGTTCAAGGTTGAGGGGTAATAACTGTTCCTAAACTTGGTGGTGTGAGTCCTGAGGATCTTGTACCTTTATCAAAATCTGATAATAAAAGATTAGTTATGTATTTGAGGAAATGTAGCTTTCCACATTATTATCACCCATAATTAACTGTTATGTTTACCTTGCCTTCACTGATGTTGCCTGACCAGCTCCACGTTTCTAGCGCTTTATGAGTGTACATTAATGGAAAGGCTCCTACTTCAATAAGCCTATCAAACTGAAGTGCTTTCAAATGTCTGGAACCAGCATAAGATTATTTACATGGAAAAACATAAACTTTTGTTCACAGTGTCGATAGGTAAATGTTCTGCACTCAGGTGAAGAGATTTAGAATGAGATTCTTATCTGATGTATGAGCAATTTCCACAGTGTCCTTGGTTCCTGGTGAAAGGGTTGGCTAGTTCTGGTACTCCTAAATGTAAAAGTAAGTTTTCAATACTTGATAGTCTATTGATAAGTGCTCTCATGAATATGCCTTTGCTCCCACCAGATTTACAAACTCACTCTCCACACCAAGCTGACAAATACAGTTCTGTGCAAAAGTCTTAGGCACCCTCAGACTCTTGCACAGTATTGTATAAAGTGATAAGAAGCACAGACAGAATTGTCAGCCAGCACCATTTTCCCAGGGGGTGGACAATGGTTAACATGAGAGGACATATTTTAAAATGATTGGAGGAACGTAAAAGGGGGATGCACAGAGAGTGGTAAAAGCGTGGTAGCAACTGCCAGGGGTGGTGGTAGAGGCAGATATATTAGAGACATTTAGGAGACTCTTAGATTAAAAAGAAAATGGAGAGAAGGGTTAGATTGATCTTGGAGTAGGTTAAAAGGTGAGCAGAACATCATAGGCCGAAGGTATTCTACTGTGCTATATGTAATGTATGGATGTATTTCTTTTAGAACAATGACCCTCCCCCCCACGTTAGCACCACGTATTGATATGCTGTCTGAGCGTGTGCATTGTTTTCTCCCTCTCTCTCTCGCTGTATTGTGAATGCACCAGTTAAAGCCATCTCCCACAAGCATGCTTTTATTTAATTGATATGTAGTTGTGCACAGACACAACAAATTGGTGATGAGTACAGACCTGAAGGTCAGAAAATATCACAAGCAGCACTGACATTTATGGGATGAAACAGCGAGAGTTAAACAGCACGAGAAAGCCGTCACAGAAGCTAATGAAGGAACGTGCAAGTAACAGTAAAAGATGCGCTGAATTTAAAGTAAAAATAACGTGGCGGTGGCTTCAGTCGGGAAAGTTGACGAAGTTGATAGCGCTAATGAAGGCTAGAAGTCGTATATCGAGAGGGTTGAACTGTATTGTAATGTGAGCAACATGGAAGAGCAAAAGGAAGCCCCTACACTTCTTAGCTTAATGGCCCAAGAACACACGGTCTCTTATGCAACCTAGTAACCCCTGCAAAGCCAGCAAGCAAGATACTTGACAAAAATGTTACAATTTTACAAAATCACTTGAGCCTCAAACTGCTGGTAATAGCTGAGAGATTTAGATTTTACAGATGGAACCAGTCAAAAGATGAAAGCCTTTCTGAATACATTGCAGAGCTGCACAAGCTTTCCCAGTACTGTGACTTTAGAGATGGACTTTCCGATGCATTAAGGGATAGGCTTCTATGTGGCATGCACAGTCAAAGCACTCAAATGAAGCCATTGGCAGAAAGAGACCTAACCTTAGAACAGGCATTGACCATTGCAAAATCATTAGAGACTGTAGCAAAGGATGCAGCAGAACTACAGAAAAGGAGGTTGGAATGTAAAATGCACAAAATGTCCGTGAATGGCACAAAAAAGCCAGAAGTGTTATTGATGTGGCAAATCCTCCCATGATGCCAATGTCTGTTGGTTCAGAGAAAAAGTCTGCAGAAAGTGTCACAGACAACATCACATAGAGAGGGTGCAAGGTAGACAAAAAGCAAAACCAAGTGTAAAGTCTCAAACACAAATCTAAGCAAATGCACAAAGTGACCAAATGTAAAAAAGAATCAGAAAAGAGTCTGACAAAGGTGAACTGTCATGCCTAGAACTGCATAGTATTACTGAAGCAGATTGCAATATAATCTGGATCACAATGGATGTGTCTGGTGTAAAACTGAAAATAGAGCTGGATACAGGGCCAGCTTTGTCTATAATTCCAGAGGATGTTTTCTGAGATACCATTAGAGAAGACCGCAGTGATACTAAAGATCTACACAGGTGAAAAAGTGACTCCAAAAGGCAAACTGAAGATGAGTAAGTCGTATGGAGGCAGTTAGAGTTCTAAAAAGTAGATGTTCTATGGTCTATGTTCTTCTTTCACATGGATTTAATTTTATTTTATTTACTTAGTAATACACTGCGGAGTCAGTCCTTCTGCCCCCAGAAACCCTGACAAATCTGATCTAACCCTAACCTAATCAGTGGATAATTTATGATGACCAATTAATCTACCTGGTTTATCTTCGGACTCTGGGTGGAAACCAGAGCACCCGGAGAAAACCCACGCATTCCTTGGTGAGAATGTACAGAGACTCCTTACGGTGAACACCGGGATTGAATTCCTGACTCCGACACCCTGAGCTGTAACACTGTCGTACTTCCCATTACACTACTATGGCACCCTACAATAATGAAAAGTAATCTTTGAAATCTTATCCGGTGATGTTGTCACTCTGCTACCTATTTCATGCTGCCTTCACCAGTGATTCCCTATGTATGGAAGAAATGTATCTTTCTCACAACAGAAAACTGATCTGTAAGCAGTAATCAAACCACAGGTATTCATTTTCTTACCACATGTTTCATCATTGTGGTGAGCATTTCTCAATGGCACATGCATGAAAACAGAAAATGGAACTCAAGTTAAGACCACAAGGTAAACTCAACAATTCAGAGCCTGAGCTAAACAGTTCAAAGTTCAATGTAAATTTTCTTATCAAAGTACATGTATGTCACCATATGCAAACCAGAGATTCACATGGGCATAATCAACAAAACCACAACAGAATTAATGAAAAACCGCCAAACTAGGATGATCAACCAGAGTTCAGAAGACAAAAAAATACAAAAAGAAGAAACAAAATTAAATAAATAAGCAATAAACATTGAGAACATAAAATGAAGAGTATTTGAAGGTGAGTCCATTGCTGTGGGAACATTTCAATGATGGGGCGAATGCAAGTTCAGGTTGGCAGAGCCCAAATAATGACTTTTGGGTTCATTAACAAAGCCGGCAAGATTCATGCCCCTCAGCCACAGAGCCAATAGCCAAATGGGAAGAGAGTGTTAATGGACAAGGAAGTATCAGGCCATCAAATGGAATCCACTAAGAAATTCAAAAGAAGCATCTCTTTGCAGAGTGGTGAGACATTGGAGATTGCCACCACAGGAATGGTTATAGAAACAGTACAGATACCTCTAAGTGAAGGTAGCTGGAAAAATGTGTCAGGAAGTTTGTTGGGGGGGAGGGGCGGAGAAGGGAATACAGCAAGGGTTCCAAATCTTTTTTGCGCAGTAGACCCCTAGAGGAGCACATGAACTATAGGTTGGGAACCCCTGGAACAGAGGGATTACAGGTATAGATGAGGAAAAAAGAGAAGACGCATAAATAGATCATGTGTACAGTCATGGACTGATGTAATGGGACCTTACCATTTGTGCAGGTCCCAAGATCAATTATCTAGATTGTGGGGCACAGCAGAATCTGGAAGATACTGACCTTGGGATTGCACAGCAGATGTTTCATTTTCTCATGAAAGCAAGTATTTTCATTGTAAAACTAAAATGTATCAGCTGCAGCTTGTCATCTTGGAGGCAAAATGCTGTGGGTTCAAACATGATAAATTGAAGCCTGCCCATCCTCTAGGACAGGGGTTCCTAACCTTTTTTATGCCATGGATCCTTCCTATTAACCGAGGGGGTTTATCGATCACAGGTTGAGAATCCCTGCTCTAGGATGATATAGGGTGACATATATATGATATAAAAAGTCATTTGGAACCATTTCTCTTGGTACTAAAAGTAGGTAGGCTACTTGGACATTATTGTGCTACTTCTTGTGGGATGCTGTGACACACAATTTGGCTGCTAAAAGAGAAACTGAAATATCAGTTCTAATCAAGGGCTTCGAACCTGAAACATTCAGTACTTTTTTCTTTCCACAGGTGCTCTTTGCTTTCCTGAGCTTTTCCAGCATTTTCTCTTTATGTTTCAGAATTTCAGCGTCTGCAGACTATTTCATTTTCATTTAAATTGCCTGCCACATTTGATGCATTACCATGGTAAACACACATCAAAAGAATATCCACGTGTGTGTGTGTGTGTGTGTGTGTGTGTGTGTGTGTGTGTGTGTGTGGTTTTCCTTTATCAGTAAACAAATCCTCAAGGTTTCTCTGATAAATAATGACACTTTAAAGTTCAAAGTAAATTTATTATCGAAGTACATATCTGTCACCATATACAACACTGAGATTCATTTTCTTGCGGGCATACTCAATAAAAATCCATAATAGAATAATAACCACAATAAAATCAATGAAAGCTTGCACCACCTTGGACATTCCATCAGTGTGCAGAAGACAACAAGCTCTGCAAATACAAAAAAAGAAATAATAATCATAAATAAATAAACACTAAATATCAAGAACAGATGAAGAATCCTTGAAAGTGAGTCTATAAGATATGGGAGCTTTCAATGATGGGGCAAGTGAAAGTGAATGAAGTTATTTCCTATGGTTCAAATGCCTGGTGGGTGAGAAGTAAGAACTGTTTCTGAGCCTGGTGGTGTGAGCTCTGAGGTCCCTGTACCTTCTGCCTGACAGCAGCAACGAGAAGAGAACATGTCCTAGCTGGTGAGGGCCCCTGATGATGGATGCTACGATCCTGGGACAGAGTTTTATGAAGGTGTGCTCAATAGTGGGGAGGGCTTTACACGTAATGGACTGGGCTGTGTCCATTAGTTTTTGTAGGATTCTTATTCTGATTCAATTGTTACTATTGGCTCCTGAAGGCAATTGTGACAAGAACCAGAAGATAAGCATGTCAGTGAAACACTTCAGCCAACATCCCATTTGCTCCGTGTGACAGCTTACATAGGAACATAGGAAACTGGAGGATGACTTGGCCAACTAGCCCCTTCAGCTTGATCCATCATTAAGAAAGATAATTGCTGATCCAATCTTGGCCTCAACTTCACTTTTCTACTTTCTTCCCTAGCCTTTGACTCTTTGATAGCTTGTCAGTTCCTGGCTTGAATATATCCACGATTCCGTCTTCACAGCACACTGTGGGAGTAAACCACAGAGACACAGCCATCTGAGAGAAGAAATTCATTCTCATCTTTGTTAAAAATGGATGACCCTTAATTCTGCAACTACGCTTGCTGGTTCTAAATCCAATCACCTTCACAAGCTCATGTTTCAATAACATCAGCTCCCACTCTTCTAAATTCCAACAAGCCCAATCTGCTCAACCTTTCCTCATTCACCATGATTCATTACAGGAATCATTGCTGAGGTCATTAAAGTAAAGGTGTCAAAGGTTACAGGCAGAAGGCAGGAAGAAGGAGTTGAGAGACGAAATAAATCAGCCATGATCAAATGGCAGAGCAGACTCCATGGACTGAATGGTATAATTCTGCTCCTATTTCGTAAGGTCTAATGAAATCAGCCCCATGAACCTACTCTGCACTGCCTCCAATGCAAACGTATCCTTCCAAATAAAAACCGTTCAAGATACACCAGGTGCAGTCTAAGTAGGTTGAAGAAGATGGTGACATCGCTCAGACAGTTGTCAGTCTTTTCAAGAACACAAAGAAAACAGGATGAGGTGAAGACTACCAGGCCCTTCAAACCTGTCCCACTATCCAATATGACCATGGCAGATCTGCCCCAGGCCTTATCTGCTCTTCTCTGCCAGTTTCCCATGAACCTCAATTCCTACATCTTTCACAATTTTATCTCCCGCCACTTCAGATAAGTCCCAATGATCTCGCCTCCACAACATTCCAGGTTGGAGAATTCCAAAGATTCACCACCCTCTACAAAAAGTTCCTACACACCTCAGTTTTAAACTGTTCTGTAATCTTGAAACTATGTTCCCCTTTTCTGAGATTCCCATTCATGAAACCATCACAACATTTGCTTTGTCATGACCCCGTAATGTTGTGTGTTTCAATAAGATCAACTCTTAATCTTCTGAACTCTGAAGAATACAGGTTCTTTCACCTCTCATTATAGACAAACTCTCTCTCGTCCCCACAGTTAGGGTTGGACTGTCTCCAAAACTACAATGTCTTTTTGTTTCTTTATTTTTATTTACTTAGAGATACAGCAAGATACAGGTCCTTCTGGCCTAACAAGCCCCACCATCCAGAAACCCAACTATTTAGTTCAAAGTTCAAAATAGAATTTATTATCAGAGTGCATACATGTTACCACAGACAACCCTGAGCTTTTATTTCTGTGGGTATACTTAGCAAATCTACAGGACAGTAACTGCAAACAGGGTCTATAAACTGTAAACATCAGGAGCAGTAAACTGTAAACAAACTGCAAATACAAATAATGAGTAACAAGCATGAAAGAACAAGAAAAAAGAATCCTTAAATGAGTATAGTTATTCCTTTTTGTTCAAGAGCCTGATGGTTGAAGGGTAGTAACTGTTCTTGAACCTGGCGGTGTGAGTCCAGAGGCTCTTGTATCTTCTACCTGATGGCAGCAGCAAGGTGAGAGCATGGCCTGGGTAGTGAGGATCTTTGATGATGGATGATGCTTTACTACAACAACGTTTCATGTAGATGTAACACTAGCCTAATCTCAGGACAATTAATAATGATCAATTAACCTACTAACCGATATATCTTTGGACTAAGAGAGGAAACCAGATCACGCAAAGGAAACCCATGCAGCCATGGGGAGAACTCCTAAAAGTGGCACTACAAATGAACTCTGAACTCTGACGCCCCCTAGCTGTAATAACGTTGCACTAATCACTACGCCACTGTGGCGCTCTTTCTTAAGTAAGAATTCCAAAATTTAGACAGTATTCTATTTGAAAACTATCATTCACCCTGTTCGATAGGAAAAATACTTCACTATTTCTAACCTCTAATTCTTTTGCATTAAAGGCCAATGTGCCTCTTGTCTTCTTGTCTACTTTCTGCACTTGACTGCTAAAGTTCTGTGATTCATGCACAAGGATATCTAGTTCCCTCTCCTTCACTCAGTTGCCTTCTCCTCTTGATCTGCTCTCTCTCAGTGATACTTTAACCCTAGTCTGGGAGAGACAATACGGCACCCTGAAGTCACATATATGATCTCCAATATACCCCTCAATCACTCTAACTATTGCATCTTTATCACTATTGTTCTAACTCTTTTTGCTTCCTTCCTGTGTTGCTATATGGGTCAAGGTGTCCTGCTCCTAATTCTGGCTACACTTTCCTGAAGAGCTGTTGCCCTAAAAGCAAAAATCTCTTTGTGAGAGAGATGAACTCGGGGAATTACTGCACTTCCTGCCTGGTCCACATCTGCTCACTTTCACCCCTTCCCTCTTCACCCGGAAATCCTAAATCCATTTGGAACTCTGTAGTATCCAGGACATCTTCAAGGAGCAATGCCCAGAAAGGTGGCATCCATCATTAAGGGCCCCCACCACCCAGGACATGCCTTGTTCTCATTACTACCATCAGGGAGGAGGTACAAGAGTCTGAAGGCAAACATTCAATGATTCAGGAGCAGCTTCTTCCCCTCTCCCATCCAATTTCTGAATGGATGTTAAACACTACCTCAGTATTTTTTAATCTTTAATTTTTTATTTTTGCTCTATTAATTTAATTTGGCTTTTTAATATACATACTTACAATAATTCACATTTTTCTCTTACTATGTATAGCAAAGTACTGCTGCCATGTAAAAACAAATTTCATGACATACGCCGGTGATATTAAACCTGATTCTGATTCCGAAAATCTGTTTCTGCGTGAGCTGGCAACTTTGATTTAAAATGCAGGAGGAGGCTGAAACAATTGGTACACTTCTTGCATTTTAACTTTAAACATGTTCTCTTGTTAAGTATATTTACATTCTATGTTCCAACATGTCACTCCATGGCCTCCCTTGTGCCAAGATGAGGCCACCCTTCTATTTCACCTGGGTAGCCTCCAGCATGATGGTATGAATATCCATTTCTCCTTCCAGTAAACAAATTTCCCTCCTTTATTCCCCACCCTGACCTTTTACTTCTTCCCACCTGCCTGTTGCTTACCCTTGGATTTCCTCTTTCTTCACTTTCTCCTATCAGATTCCTCCTTCTCCAGCCCTTCACCTTTCCCATCCACTTGGTTTCACCTATCACCTTCCAGCTCTAGCCTCCTTCCCCTCTCCCCACATTCTTATTCTGGCATCTTCCCCCTTCCTTCTCAGTTCTGAAAAAGGATCTCGGCCTGAAACGTTGACTTTTTATTCATTTCCATAGATGCAGCCGGACCTGCTGAGTTCCTCCAGAACTTTGTGTGCGTGTGTTGCTTTGTATTTCCAGCATCTGTAGAATTGCTAATGTTTACAATCTCCATTCAAAACTTTTATTGCATCATCTGAACCACATTCTCGGATTTTATTGGCAAACGTAAAAACAAACCCCCTTTTTATCACTGTTTGTTCTTGTCCTAAGTTTTTCTCCTTTTGCAGAAGTACATACTGCTCTCTTGCCAGGGTAAACACATTCTCGTGATCAGCTCTCTCAACATTCCTAATAATTTTGAATGTTGCTATTAAAATCTACTTTTCACTTCCTTTGCTCAAAACAGAATATGCCCCTTGTCCAGACACAATGGCAACTCTCTGGGACTCACCCCTGCTGTATTTGTCCTGTAACTGTCCCCTTTTGTACCATAACTCTTTCACTATCTAAACACCCTCAAGATTCAAGAATCGACATTCAACATTGTTTATTATAATTCTTCCGTAAATGAGTGTAAAGGAGAGCAAAATAATTTTTACACCAGCAACACACATAAAATGCTGGAGGAACTCAGCAGGCCAGGCAGCATCTATTGGAAAAGAGTACAGTGAACATTTAGGGCCAAAACCCTTCAGCAGGACTGGAGAAAAAAAGTTGAGGAGTAGATTGAAAAGGTGGGGGAGGGGAGAGAGAAACACTAGGTGATAGGCGAGACCAGGATGGGGAGGTGTGAAGTAAAGAGCCGGGAAGTTGATTGGTGAAAGAGACAGAAGAGCATGGAAGAAAGAAAAAGAAGGGAGGAGCCCCAGATGGAAGAGATGGGCAGGCAAGGAGATAAGGTGAGAGAGGGAAAGGGGCGTGGGAAACAGTGAAGGAATTAGGGGGTGGGGGGAATGAACAGAAGTTTGAGAAATCAATGTTCATGCCATCAGTTTGGAGGCTACCCCAATGGAATATAAGGTGTTATTCTTCCAATCTAAGTGTGGTCTCATCACAACAGTGGAGGAGGCCATGGATAGACATATCGGAATGGGAATTGGAAGTGGAATTAAAATGCGTGGACACAGGGAAATCCCCTTGTTCTGGCGGATAGAGCGTAAATGCTCGGTGGGTTAGGAAGCAAAGCATAAAATAGGTGTGTTATTGACTATTGGAAATTTTCAGTAAAATATGCTGCATTAAGGGGCAGGGAGGGTTTTATTTTACCAAGACCAGAAACAACTCAAACAACAACAAGTAGAGATGATGTCAAGTGGAGGGGTGTATGCAGTTTCAACCTTGAGTCTGAAAGAAAAGACATCTACTTTATTTCTGCAGAAGTATGAACTGTCTACAACAGACATTGGAGAGTTCAAACCCCAAAAGTATCAGGTCACAGAGCTGCTTAGGAGGACTGCCGCAACAGAGGCTCAAAGGGTCAATGGCACACTGTAGACTTCAAACTAGTGTTAGCACAACTAGGTAATTGATGTGACATCCTGTGACACAGCTTTCTTTCAATACCTTGAAATTTATTTGCGCATTTATTCTCAGCTACAGGGCTCAAGACCAAGGGTGAGTAATATCACGGTGCTGTTATTATACGAGCAAACAGAACCCTACAACTATCAAATCTCATCACAGTTATGAGAGAATTCAAATTTACAGAAATCTGAAAGTACTAGGTAAATAAGAGTGATAACGAAACAGCAGTGCTGGTAAAATCTACAGTCCTATGCAAAACTCTTGGGCACATATATATAGCTAGAGTGCCTATACAGTACCGTATTTGTCAATGTGGAGCAGAGAGAGAGTTTGCAAATCTGGTGGGAGCAAAGGAGGTTGGAAATGGCCCTGGGAAGCGCCCTGGGAGGTATGTCAGACAGGTGGCAGAGGAGTGCCAAGGGTGGGGGTGGTGCGGGTACAGACACGCCCAGCCCTGAGACACCAGGCAAGGTCATTTGATTCCAAACAATTGGTTTATTGTTCATTACAGAAAGTCTGTCTGGTGCTTCCCTCTCCCCTCCCCTTTTCCCAGCCATGATTCCCCTCTCCCTGCCCCCTACCCACTCTCAGTCCACAACAGGGACCCATATCAGAATCAGGTTTATCATCACTCACATATGTCATGATTTTTTTTGCGGCAGCAGTATAGTGCAATAAATGATATTACTGCAGTACTGTGCAGAAGTGTTATACACCCTAGCTTTATATATGTGCCTAAGACTTTTGCACAGTCCTGTCTCCTCTTTCATTAATATTCTTCATGGGAGGAAATCTGCTTTCTTACTTGATATGACCTTTATGTGACTCTTAAGTTACCAAAGTAATTAGTGTTGGGCAATAAATCCTGGCTTTTACAGTGACATCTACATCCTGTGAACAAATAAATTTAAATAAAATATCCTTACCTGCACATGCAGCACAAGCACACCAAAAGGTGAAGGAGGTGCATGAGCCTCAGGACCCACACCACCAGGTTCAGGAACAGTTATTGCCCCTCAATCATCAGGCTCTTGAACCAGAGGGAATAGCTTCACTCAGCTTCACTCGCTCCATCACCGAACTGTTCCCACTACTTATGGACTCTTCAGCTCATGTTCTCAATAATTATTGTTTATTTATTTATATTATTATTTATTCTTTCTCTTTCTTTTTATACTTGCACAGCTTGTTCGCCTGTCCTGTTGTGAGCAGACTTGCACTGATTCTATCGTGTTTCTTGTACTTACTGTGATTGCCCGCAAGAAAACAAACCTCAGGATTGTATGTGATGACATATACCTACTTTGATTATAAATTTACTTGCACAGACACAAGGAAATTTACTTTGCAACTTTCGGCTTTGATGGATAGGGATGAAGATGGAATTCAAACAAACCATATGCAAAGCTTCAGAATGAAATTCATCCAAACAAACAGCTTGAATACCTATCAATGTACTTTTGTTTATATATATACCTTTCGGGTAAAAACCTTTCCCATCAGATAGAGAGTACTGTGCAAAAGTCTTAGGAGCGTGAGATTTTTTATATGGTTTCAGATGATTTGGTGCCCAAATCATCAAGACTGTCTGGGATTACCTGGAGAGACAGAAGGATGTGAGACAGCCAAAGTCTGCAGAGGAACTGTGACATTCTCCAAGATGCTGGGATCAACCTACATAATAGTGTATGTAAGAGAATTGATGCAGTTTTAAAGGCCACTAAGCATTGATTTGATTTAGTTTTTTTACTCTCTACTGCTCTTTATAGCAAGTGTTTTTTGATATTAAGAAACTTTTTATTTCATGATTTTTGAAAGCATCTTCACTTTACAGAATTTTTATACATGCCTAAGACTTTTGCACAGACTGTACCTCACTGGTATTTACATTTGGCGCAAATATCTAGAATCCTACCAAAAACAAGCTGCTCCAGAACAAAGCTAAAGTCACAAATAAGTCTGGGCAGTGACTTGTCACTGTAGGTCCTAAAATCCTTGAGATCAGGACAAGTTAACTCACCAGATGCCTTGCAATGTTTATACTAAATAAACACTATTGTTTGGGGCCCTGAATAGAGAAATTTATTAAGCCATAGAGTGGTGAATCTGTGAAATTCTTTGCCACAGGCAGCTGTGGAGGCCAAGTCACTGGGTATATTTAAGGCAGAAGTTGATAGATTCTTGATTAGTCCGAGAATGAAGAGATTATGCCTACCCAGGACATGTCCAGTCCTCATTGCTACCATCGGAGAAGAGGCACATGAGTCTGAAGACACACACTCAGTCACTTAGGAACGGTTTCTTCCCCTCTGCCATATGATTGCTGAATGGACATTGAACCCATGAACACTACCTCATTACTTTTTTTTATTTTTGCACTACTTATTTAACTATTTTATATAATTTTTTCACCTCTTACAGATGGCGTGTATGTGTATTTTTCCCTCAATCTCAGGTCTACCAGAGGTCTGGGAGCTTGAGGGTTTGGAGCAGTATCCTTGCTATTCCTAGTAGTGTGCTCTTCTGGACCAAGATCTCAGATGTTGTTTCTGGGATTTGTTGGAGCCACTCTCCCAGTCCAGGTGTCACAGCTCCAAGTGCTCCTATCACCACCAGGATTACTGTGGCTTTAACCTTTCACACCCTTTCTATCTGCTCTTTCAAGCCCTGGTATTTCTCCAGCTTCTCATATTCTTTCTTCCTGATGTTACTGCCATTCGGGATTGCCACATCCATTACTATTGCCTTCTTCTGTTCCTTGTCCAGTATTACCATGTCTGGTTGGTTGGTCAGTATCTGCTTATCAGTCTGTATTTGAGGTCCCTCAGGATCTTAGCTCTATCAATCTCCACTACCTTCTCGGGTGTTTCCCATTTGAACTTGGGAGAATCCAATCCATACTCAGTGCAGATGTCCCTGCCTGCATCTCGCTACTATGTGCTAGATGGTTTCAGCGGATTCCTTGCATGGTCTGCATCTTGGGTCTTATCTGGTGTGATAGACCCCTGCTACTATTGCTCTTGGGCTCAGTGCCTGTTCTTGTGCAGCCATGAGCAGTGCTCTCTGTGCTGTCCCTCAGTCCTGCCATTGCCAGCCATTGGTACCACTTTCTTTTGTCAGCCACCTCTGATATCTGGTGACGATACATCCCATTCAGTGGCTTGTCCTGCCATGGCCACTGATCCTCTACATCTGCTTCACCCATTTCAATTTTCATATCCCCAGCCTGCTGTCTGAAATAATCTTCTAGCAGGCTGTTCTTAGGGGCCATCACCCTGACATACTCCTGGATGGTTCACATTTCTTCCGGGACTGCGGACTTGACACTTCCAAGTTCCTGTCCTCCGTTATTCCAGCAAGTGTACAGTCGCTCGACATTGGACTTTGGAGGGAATCCTCCATGTATTATTAGTAGTTTCCAGGTATCAATGTCAGCAGCTGCCAGTTCTTTCCTCGGCCAGCACACTATTCTGGCTGGGTGTTTGATGACTGGTAGGGCAAATGTGTTGATGGCGCTGATCTTGTTCTTCCCATTCAGCTGGCTTTTTTGGACCTGACTCACTCCCTCTTTGAAGGTACTAAGGTACTTGGATATACTGTAATTCATTGTTTTTTCTCTATTATTATGCATTGCAAGGTACTGCTGCCACAAAGACAACACGCTTCACAACATATGCTCGTGATATTAAAGCTGATTATTATTATGATTCTGATATCGGGAAAAGGTAGGAAATTTGGGTCTGAGAGGGATACAGATCAGCCATGAAGAAATGACGGAATAGGCTCAATTGTCCAAATGGCCTAATTATGCTCCTATATCTTATGCTGCTGCAGTCTTATGGTCTAAAGAAACAACATTATCCTGCTCAAAACATGACAACAAAACACGGGAACATAAAATGAATTTCATCTTTGAATGCAGACACTAAGGACTCAAGGGACAAGTGAATTCAGGGAGAAGTACAAAATAAAGTGGTAATGGTGGGAAACAATGAATAGATACAAGACGAGCCAACAAAATACATGCAATAAATAAATGGCTTGCATTTAATAGGCTTTCTTTTGTTAAATTACCCTTGTGTAAATATGTCACACGCTGTTTGCAGCAAATTTTATTCTGGAATTTCTTGACAATAATTTTAAATTAACATAAAATAAGAAAGAAATGTGGTGCTATTAAGATATAATCCAAGATTATATATTCATGTCATAAGGTACCGATAATAGTGAGTATTGTCCAGCTTCTCTCTGATCATGAAATACATTTAACGATGACAGCGCTAAGTATGTTTCTTATCCAAGGCGAATTAAATGGCCTGATGCCCATTTGATTGGAGTTTAGCATATTGAAGTGAAACAGATGGTCAGGACTAGTGTTACTCACAACCTACTCTATCATCTTGTCCATGATATTAAAGAGGAAGAAGAAACGACTTTCAAATTGCTTGGTGCAGTAGCTTGCATTAATTACAGTGGGGTCAAGGTAACCAGAAACATAGTGAGTGACAAACATTTAGAATAGAATACTGTTCTAACTCTGAAAGAATAAAGACTTTACTGCTTCATGCAATCTTTATTGAGATTTGAGACTCACTGTAAAAGCAAAATTGCTGACTTAAAGCAAGCTCTGCTGTTTTTCTTCAGCCGGCAGTGAGCTTGATGCAGAAATCTGTGACGTTCGGGACAGAGATGTCCTGCAATGTAAGTCTGGATGGAACTCCGCACTTTCAGTCAGTGCCCACCTCATCCCTCAAAAAGGACTTTGCCATGCAGGAAAAGTCTGCTCTGTCATTAGTGAAGTAGTCGGAGTACATTTTCTTGGTCATTTTTTTAATGGGTTCTATTCCGTTTCTTTGTTTTGTGGCTGCCTGCAAGAAGATGAATCTCAAGGTTGAATATATAAATGTACTTTGACTTTGATTTTGGTTTGATCCTGAATCTTGGGTATAGCACTGTGCTGGTTAAGCCACTGGACTAGAGTTTTGGTCCCATTATGTTATGTGGCTCTGGACCTACCAGTGCAGTGTGCCCTCATTAAAGGATGCGTAATAAATGTATTCATTTCCAGTGAAAGAATAAGAATGAATAAAATTATCCTACTGCCATTTATTCCTACCTCTTCATTAAGGCATCTTCTACCAGGGGTTTCCAACCTGGGTCCATGGACCTCTTGTTTAATGGTAAGGCTCCATGGCATAAAAAAGGTTAGGAACCCCTGTTCTATCCCATGAAATGAATCTAGATTCACAACTTAAACTGTCTCCCAGTGTGTGTTGAGTGTGCAAGGGCTGTTCTGTTGCTCACACCGTCTTGGAGGCTGCATGCTGTCGGAATTTCCAGCCTGCCTTGAAATAATCAGTTGTTGGCTCCAACCAGTAAACATGACCTTACCGCCAATTTTTCATTCTTTATCCCATTGTCTCATCATGTGTTTTAAAGTAAAGGAAGAGATGGAAAGAAGCACTATTTTTGGAAATAGGCAAAGATTGAGAAAGACAGATGAGAAATTGAGTTCTATGTTTAATTCAGCTTTCAGTTTGATAGAATTTCAGCTGAAATCTTAGATCATTGATGCTCTGTCGGGGATATATGCAAACCATTATCTCTATCAGCACTGCAATCTGAGAAATGCATCTTATAAATGAATTGGGAAAAAATTGAGTTGAATTTGTCCTTGGACACCTCTGTTACATGCGTGACATGTGCATGATACGCAGCTTGTGTAAATTGGTCTAATTGACTTCAGTAAAGCAGCATTTTGGAAATGAAGTACAATATGCAGCTGCTCCCGTATCAGATGTTTAACTTAGATAACAGGGAATACATTTTTTTTTAGCCACAATATGTCATTATGTTAATTAGATTTTGTGGGCAATCAAATGTTCTTAAGAAAAGGTCAAATGCCATCCATGTGCTTCAGACAAAATTGGATTATTAAAGTAGAGGACAAACAGTCCAGGGAAGGTATGCTTAAGTGCATGTCTATTGAAAAACAACAAGAAAATAAATAGGCTGGTTTTCTTACTGCCTTCTAGATGATGGATGGAAGGATCTCAGTCTTTTTACTTCGACTCCGCTTGGCTGAAAACGTGATTCACTCTGGGCTGGGACTCGACAAGTACTAGCAGTTTTGAAAGCGGCCAATCAAATTGATAACTCTGGATAATGAATATTGATTGTTTATTTAACTGTGTCGTGGCATCACAACTCAACCAAGCACAGTTTTCATACAACATCCTAATGGCGCGTTCAGCTGCTGTCATCAACCACAACAAGAAATTAACCCAACAATAACTGAAGACGGGTGAAGCATTCCTACTGTTCTGAGCTCGGAGAAATCAAAAACTGTTGGTAGATTCATTAATGTTGAGAATTAGTCAATTCCCTACGGGCAAGCATCGAAATTATGTCAGGCTAAGTGCCACTAGAAACTGCTGTCATTTTGAAGAAGGGTAACCCTTCATCCAAAGAGCAATCACCATTTAAATGCTGCCTGAGTTCAGTCATTGATAACTATAATAAGTTACTTACTGCCTGTTACTCCGCTGGTGTTTAGAGCAGCAATGAAGGTCTTCCATCTCTGTCAGTGCTCAGGGCTTTCTACATCATGCCAGTAGCTTCCTCTCGGTTCTCACTACACAAATCCCAGGTGGAGACTCAGGAATACCATTTCACAGAGTTATAAAAGGATTCTTCATTGCTGTTTCCGTAACAATTTGTTTTTTGACCAGTCAGGGTTGTTAGCCCTGAGCTGAACCTCTGACCCTAGAGGACCAGTGGACCACTCTTAGTCTGACTTCAACCCTTTGACTTGTTTAGTATGGGCGACCCTACCAGAGTCAAAAGCACAAAGCCTGACAGCTGCCAACATAGTTCTCCAGGTTTTTGAGGCAGGCAAGCCTCCAAACCCTATGACAAGGTTGCGATCCTCTTGGAGGGACTACGATAAACACCAGTTGGCACAGCGCATATCAAACAAGCAAGATCTAGGTGGGTTAGAGCATTTAATGTGAAAATATCTGAAAGGCTAATAATTTATTAAAGTCTTGATCAAGCCTCCAGTTTAAGATGGTGCTGGTGAAGCATAGTGACTACTTACTGGTAGCAAATAAAACAAAGAAAACAACTAAACACTTTATTAATTATACTTTTTCTCATAAACAATTGTTGAAAACAATAGTCTGTAAATTCCCTGTCAGAGTTGAGCTCTTGCACCACCTGCATGACCTGGCATTTTTGTAGTAGGAGCTGAAGTCTCAAAGGTGAAAGACAGTTGTGGCAAAGCATGTACAGGCCAAATCAAGATGGCGGGGTCCGGGACAGAGAGCCTCCTCTACCAAATAAAGTGGCCACTGATGGTGTGTGTTCTTGGTGTTCTACTGCTGTAGCTCATCCACTTCAAGGTCCAATGTGTTGTGCATTCAGAGATACTGTTCTGCAAACTTCTGTTGTCATACATTATTTGAGTTACTGTCACATTCCTGTCAGCTTGAACCAGTCCGGCCATTCTCCTCTGAAATCATTCATTAACAAGGTGTGTTTGCCCACAGAACTGCTGCTCACTGGATGTCTTGGAAGACTGTTGTGCATGGAAGTCCCAGGAGATCAGCAGATTCTGAAATACTCAAACCGCCCCTTCTGGCACCAGAAACCATTCCATAGTCCAAGTCATTTAGAACTGAATCAGAATCAGAATCAGGGACCTGATGAAGGTCTTGGCCCAAAATGTTGACTGTTTACTCTTCTCTGTAGATGCTGCCTGGCCTGTTGCATTTTGTGTGTGTTGCTCTAGATTTCCAGTATCTGTAGATATTTTCTTGTTTCAGGTTTAATATCACTGACTTATGAATTTGTTGTTTTTGTGGAACAGTACGTTGTAATCCATAACAATCAAAACTGTAAATTACAGTAAATATATAATATATGTATATATTTTTTAATAAATTGAATATGCAGTGCAAAAAGAGAAGGAAAAAAATCACATTTCTTCCCCATTCCGAACAACAACTAAACCTCTTGACCATGTCTGCATGCTTTTATGCATTGAGTTGCTGCCACATGGTTGGTTACATAGAACATAGAGCACAGAACATAGAACATCGAACATAGAACATAGAACATAGAACATAGAACATAGAACAGTACAGCACGGGAACAGCCCCTTTGGTGCACAATGCTGTGCCAAAACTGCATTTAAAAAAACCCAAAAACTAATCCCTCTTACCTACACAAGGTCCATATCCCTCCATCTTCCTCATATTAGTGTGTCTATCTAAACATCTCTTAAAAGACTGTACTGTAGTTGCCTCTACCATCATACCAAGCAGTGCATTCTAGGCATCCACCATTCTCAGAGTTAAAAACCTACCCCTCACATCCCCTTTGAACCTACCCCCTCTGAACTTCAACACACGCCCTCTGGTATTAAGCATTTCTACCTGGGAAAATAATAGCCCCCTGTCTAATCTATCTATACCGCTCATAATTTTATAAACCTCCCTCAGATTTCCTCTCATCCACCACCGGTCCAGAGAAAATATCCCAAGTGTGTCCAGCCTCTTGCGATAGCACATGCCCTCTAAACCAGGCAGCATACTGGTAAGCCCCTTCTGCACCCTATTAAAAGCCTCAACATCCTTCCTGTAGTGAGGTGATCAGTTGATTAGATATTTGCATTGACGAGCAGATATACAGATGTACCTAATAAAGAGGCCACTGAGTGTAAAATAAATGTAGTGACAAGGACAACATGGCAGAATATTGCAAAGTACTGTTCATCAGTGGAACATGAGATAGTACAGAGAAGTGATAACAATGGCAGGGGTAAAATTAAGAGCTCTAGCACATAGCCATATCAGTGAGGGGAGGATGTGAAAAAGGTGATAGGTTCAGAAGTCTGATAGCTCTGAGGAAAAAGTTGTTCTTGAGTGTGGTTGTCTGAGTTTTCACTTTCCAGTATTTCTCTTGGTAATTAGATGAATGGCCAGGATGACAGGCAATCTTGCCAATACTTCTTGGTGCAACGCACAATGAAGGTTGACTGGATGGAAGTGGTAAGCCTGTGATGGACATGGCAGTGTGTAGCAGGTGCTTCAGGTGCTCATGGTCCAGAGCAGTTGCCAGAGTAAGTTGAAATACAAACCCTCAGGTTGCCGTCTGCAGGTAATCAGCAGATCTTCAAGAAAATCCTTGTAGATAATCCAGATCTTCCCAAATGACTGTGAAAATACATAGATAGACGTACTTTTGTGATCATTGCATCAGTATGGAAGGAGAAGAAAGGACTTCTAGTGATATGGATCCCTAAGAACTTAATGTTGTCCACCAGGAAGAAGGTACAAGAACCTCAGGACTCACACCACCAGGTTCAGGAACAGTTACTACCCCTCAACCAACATGATCTTGAACCAGAGGGGATAACTTCATTCAACTTCACTTGCCCCATCACTGAACTGTACCTACAACCTATGAACTTGCTTTCAAGGACTCATCCCATGTTCTCAATATTTATTTATTATTATTATTTCTTTTTTTTGGATTTGCACTGTTTGTTGTCTTCTGCCCAAGTGTTCCTTCATTGATTTTGTTATGGTTATTATTCTATGGACTTATTGAGTATGCCCACAGGAAAGTGAATCTCAGGGTCGTATATGGTGACATATTGTACTTTGATAATAATTTACTTTGAACTTTGAACTTTTCAGCAGTTCTCCAGTCACATTTCTTCTGATATAAATCCTATTATTTATTTATCTGTCTATTATTTATTTACTTCACAATAACCCTACTCCAACCTTTATGCTTTTGTTAGCAAAGAGTGAACAAGAGAGAGAAAGTAAGGAAAAAGAAAGACAATAAAAATACCAAGAGCCCAAAATGTTTTGTAAACCAACTTGTGAGCCAAAGGTGAGGATGTTTACCTGAAACCATCAGGATACTTTAAGAAATCTAAACAAAAAATGCTGGAGATACATGGCAGGTTAGGCAGTATTTGTGGCCCTTCCATTCAGTGGCTTATCCTCTTGCCACACACGCTTTACAGTAATTCCAATGCACATGACAAATACACATTCTTCTACTTTGCCTGGTAGCTAACTGTCAGCATGAAGAGGAGATATAGGACACCAAACTGTCTGGAACACCTTATGAAGGCTGGGTTTGGTATATTTACCAAAATATTCATGTCATGATTCTAAATTGTCCCGTGATTGGGCTAGGATTAAATCCAGGGTTGCTGGGTGGTGAGACTTGAAGGGCCAGAAGGGCCTACACTACACTGTCTCAATAAATAAATAAGAAAGCATACGCCAGCTTTTACACCCAGAGTCAGTTCATTAGTTAAACAATAATTTTACTGCTAATTCCTACTCTCCCTAAAAACTTCTTGTTTAAGATGGTGCAACTGAAGTTGGCTGACAGCTTACTGGTAGTTCAAAAAGCAAGAAATACAACTAAAAACATCATTCATAACACTTTTTCTGAGGTAAATTGTGGTAAACTATCACCACGAACAATGAAGAGGTGAGCAAAGGCGAAGCTGACTTGTGGGATAAGCCATACTGCTGCAGTTGCTTCACAGTAATTCCAGTGCATAGTCAGAGTGTAACGTGTTTGGGATGGTGTTGCAGGCAGAGATGGAGTTGGAACGAGGGATCCGGAGTGGAGTCGAGGTGGAGGATGTTCAATGCCCGTCCACCTAAACTGCGTGCAAGGTTGGATCAGTGCAGAGCCAATTTAGAGAAGTTGAGAATGGCTTCAAGCTGGATAGTGAGGTCTAGGTACAGACCATCTCCCTGCAGGGAGATCCAGGTCCTAGTGCACAGATAGACTGGAAAGGCAGGGTGTTGGGACTGGAGGCGTGGGTTGAGCTGATTCTGCTCATTCTTCTGTGATGTTCACTCGTCTCACCGTGACACTGAGGCCGTTAGACATCTCCGGCTGCTGCACACTTCATGTCTGCAAGCGTCATGGTGAATTATCCCACCATATGATGAGCTGAGACCGAGACTTTAGACCCACTCCGGCTGCTCCGGGGATTCAGGTCTATGGACTCAATTTGGTTTGGAATACTGGTGATTGCTTCTATTGTTTGTGTTTTCCCCCCTCTTTCTCTGTGCATTGGGTGTTGCTCTTTCTTTTTACAATTGGGTTCTTTTGGGTTTTTCGCTTTATGACTGCCTGTAAGCAGACAAATCTCAAAGTTGTATAATTTACACTTTGATAATAAATATACCTCAAATCCTTTTGAAATACCAACTTTTGTTTGTCACAAGCAGCATATAATGAGGATATCCTTGTCACAACCTGGAAGTGATAATGTCATGCTGGAGAAGGTTTGAAGCTAGCTTGCGTATCTTTGATCTACATGACCGAAAACCAACATGCTTTTGTAATGTATTGTATAACTTGAGTGATCATGGTCTTTTCATGACCATGATTGTTAATGTTGTGACTGTGAATTAAGTCACCTGAGAGACACTGAAGATGGTGGATATAGATATCTTTATTCAGCACACAAGCAGACATCATACTGGATACACTCTTGGAAGAAGAGGCCTCCTAAACTCAAAGTACATCACATTCTTATAACTTTAATATCAATGGCAACTCAACACAGTTTTTAAGGGTTACAAAGACATTGTTTACTTTAATACTTTGGGCTGATAATGCTTCACTGAATTTACACATAATTTTCAAAAACATAAATCTCAACACCAACACTCCAGACACCTTAGATTGACTGTTAATGGCCATTGTCTCTCTAGTTGCATTCATGCATATGCAGACATCTCAGGTGAATGGGTGTTTCTTGGTTTGCAATCAACCCCAGTCTGCAGCTCCAGGAAGATCATTGTTCAGAGCTGCATTTTCAATTCAATCTACAATCCACATTCAGATCTGAAGACTGGCTGCTGTTGAAATTAATATTTGCTAAATACCATAATTCCAGAATACACCCTACCACCTTGCCAAAACCTGGAAGTGGTAATGTCGTGCTGGAGAATGTTTGCATTGAAGCTAAGTTGCATAACTCTGATCTCCACTCCGCAGACCAGTGGAGGGAAGAAGCGCCTTACACCTCCTTTGGTAGAGATGTATCTCACCCCAATGTAATCAGGCATAAATAACACTAGTGAATATTTTCATGCCAAAATCAGGAAATTCAACCGGTCACTCCCTACCGTGAGCCTCTCTTGCAATTCCAACTCCCAGTGTTTCAATATCAGAGAATCTCAGCGGAGCAGCAAAACTGAATCAAATCAAACAAAACAATCGACACTTGCCTGTGACCGTACGAACCTGTTCTACTTGTGTGACACACCCCCAGCTCCAATGAAATGAAAGATCTGAAGAGTCAAATTCCCTATTTCAATCCTTTATTAGCAATTAGCAAACATTCAAACTTGTAGCATTCTGGTCGGCAAAGATATGACCTCTGCCGGTCACAAGCCACAAATATCCACAAAATAAGCAGGAATATGTAACTAACTCCCTTCGCTTTTACCACGCTTCCACCTACGTGTCTAGTTACCATAATAAACCTCGCGACACAGAGCACAATGCAGCTGGAGACCAGATACATACATGGCTCCTACATTCAGAGTGGCTTTATTCCCTCTGCCTGGTATGGGGGTCGTGGGTGAGGGGGCACTGCACAGTTACCGTTTTGGTTGGTTCAGGTACTGACATGTTGTTGCACTGGGACTGTGCAAATACTTTTCCTGTTTCTTTGGAGAAGAGTTTATTTATTCGTTTGTGTCACAATGGGGTGCTGGAAACGGACCCAGATGCAAGACACAGACAAACACCAAAGAACAACAGACAGTTCCATCTCTGCTCCGGGGTAGCTCCAAATCTCACTTCGGCCAGCAATCTCAGCTGGCTACAGAAACAGCCGGATCCCTACCATAAGGACTACTCCAATGTGTGGCAACAAGGCTCCATGAAGCAGTGGTCCTACAACCAGGTCTAGAGATCACAAATGGTTTCACTAGCCTTCCATCAGCAAGTTGCTCCAAGGAGAACTGACAAGACAAACCAACAGCCACCACTCAATCCCAAGGCTACTTATATTGCAAGCCCAAAGATGGGAATCAGGTGCCTATGATTAACTCAAACAAGGGACAGCTGGAAGACCCGGAGTCCTGAGTCCATGGACTGGACTGTGAACCGGAATGCGGACTTCACGGACCAGACCATGACAGCTTGGCTTCTGCATCCTTAGATGCAGACTGTGCAGGGAATCGACTGAAACCATCCAGCACACAGCAGCAGGGTGCAAGATGCAGGCAGGGACAGCATACATTGAACAGCACAACCAGGTTGCAGGAATTGTGTACAGGAATATTTGCACTGAGTATGGATAGGCACTCTCAAGTTCAAATGGGAAACACCCAAGAAGTTGGTGGAGAATGACAGAGCTAAGATCCTGTGGGACTCTCAAATACAGACTTGATAATCAGGTACTGGCCAACCAAGCAGACATAGTAATACTTGACCATAAATAATTAAATAGTAATAAAACCATAAATAGTTAAATAGTAATATGTAAATTATGCCAGGAAATAAGTCCAGAAATTTCACGACATATGCAGTGGTATTTAGCCCGATACTGATTCTGTTACACGTCACTTGGAGCAGAGGATTTGCAGCATGCTGATAACTTGCAATCAAGCCCAGGCCAGCACCGAATTTCAGTGCTGTGTGAAACTCAGACCAGAACTTTAGTTGTTTGGCTGAATCTAAGCCATTTCAGCACTAGTAGATTGACTGGTCAGTTGTTTCTTCACACCAGTGCTACCAGTTTAAACCAATAATTCTGCTTACCTTAACGTCTGTCATTGCTTTGTGATAGGATTAGATGAGTAGTCCTTTAATGCTACTCACCGGTCAGACACCGCCCCCCCACCCACCCGTCCATTTGCAAACGGGTTTTATCATTGGAAACATCAGGCAGAGTTACAGCCATTTGCAAGATTGCATGCGAGTCTAATGATAATGAGGATACAGCTGGCATTAAATGGATCCTGGCTGAAAGCTGTTATATACTATATTGTTAGAAAGGAGAGGAAACAAAGAAAGGAAATGATAGCCACAAATATCACACTGTTTAATCTGACAGACTTGTTGCTCTATGGACTGATTTACAAGATTGAAGCAAATTAGGGACTGGAATATAACTACAGAGAAATTGGAAAATGGAAGGTAGATATGGAGAGAATAGTTCCTATAATGTGGGAGTGCAGGACCAGAGCGTACAGCCTCAGAATAGAACAGGGGTTCCCAACCTTTTTTATGCCATGGACCAATACCATTAAGCAAGGAGTCTGTGGACCCCAGATTGGGAACCCCTGGAATAGAGGGATGTCCATTTACAGAGGGATGAGGAAACATCTCTTTAGCTATTCGGTGGTGATCAGTGGAATTCATTGCCGCTGGCAGCTGTGTAGGCCAAGTCATTGGATATATGTGGTTGGAGATGTGTCTATTTTAATGCAAGGAGTATTATGAACAAAGCAGATGAGCTTAGTCATAGTAATACTTTATTGATCCCGGGGGAAATTGGTTTTCGTTACAGTTGCACCATAAATAATAAATAGTAATAAAATGATAAATAGTTAAATAGTAATATGTAAATTATGCCAGTAAATTATGAAATAAGTCCAGGACCAGCCTACTGGCTCAGGGTGTCTGACCCTCCAAGGGAGGAGTTGTAAAGTTTGATGGCCACAGGCAGGAATGACTTCCTGTGACGCTCTGTGTTGCATCTCGGGGAATGAGCGTGGATCAGTACTTGGAGCTATGATGTGTGGCCATTACAGAGACTTGGATGGCTCAGGGGCAGAAATGGTTACTTTGAGCGACAGGCTTTAGATGTTTCAGAAAGGACAAGGATGAAGAGAAAAGTGGGGGCGTGACACTGTTGATCAGAGATAGTCACGGCCATAGAAAAGGAAGTAGACATGGAGGGATTGTCTACAGACTGCCTGTGAGTGGAAGTTAGGAACAGGAAGGGGTTAATAACTCTACTGGATGTTTTTTATAGACCAGAGGTCCCCAACCTTTTTTGCACCGCGGACCGGTTTAATATTGACAATATACTTGTGGACCTGCCGACCGGGGGGGGGGGGTGGGGGGGGTGGTTGTTAATCACGACTGGGATATAGGTGGTAAGCTAATACACTCAATTTTGTTTCTAAAAGGGTTTGTCTAACAAGTTTAATATTAAACACACAGCGCATATTTTCCTTGCATGAATATAGTGATAAGTCAATTATAAGTCATAAGGGGGTTCCTTATGTCCAGTCTATTCCGCAATTTAGTTTTCATTGCCTTCATTGCAGAAGACTCCGCTTCACAGAGATATGATGTTGGAAATGGAAGCAACTTTTTCCGTGCTTTCGTGACTGTCTCAGGATATGCAGCCTTGACTTCGATCCAGAATGCCAGCTGAGATGTTATGTCAAACATACTTTTCAGCCCGCCGTCATTTGCAAGCTCGGGGAGTTGATCTTCTTCCCGCGCTGACATGGATGATTCACTGGGGACATTCACAAATGGGTCATGGACCCATTCCTTTGCACGTCTTGGGTCATTTGCGGTTGGGAAGTAACGCTCGAATCCTGTCGACAGCGAAGGTAGGTGTTCGCACACCAGCTGTGAGCCTCAGTCTCTCCCAAATTCCCAGCTAATGTTGGGAACATGTCAAATATGCCCCTGTGCACTCACCGTCCCCACGGTTCCAGTTTGGCTGTGAAAACAGACACTCTGTCTGCCAACTTGAAGACAGTTGTCATACTCCCCTGAAGTGACAAATTGAGTTCATTGAGCAGGCTGAAGATGTCACACAGATAAGTAAGTTTTGCTATCCACTCCTCGCACTGAAGTGTGCTGCCAGTGGTGACTTTTTCTTGAAAGGAATCTCTGTAGAACATAGAACATAGAATAGTACAGCACAGTACAGGCCCTTCGGTCCACAATGTTGTGCCGACCCTCAAACCCTGCCTCCCATATAAGCCCCCAACTTAAATTCCTCCATATATCTGTCCAGTATTCTCTTAAACTTCACTAGTGTATCTGCCTCCACCACTGACTCAGGCAGTGCATTCCATGCACCAACCACTCTCTGAGTAAAAAATCTTCCTCTAATATCCCCCTTGAACTTCCCACTCCTTACCTTAAAACCATGTCCTCTTGTATTGAGCAGTGGTGCCCTGGGGAAGAGGTGCTGGCTATCCACTCTAACTATTCCTCTTATTATCTTGTACACCTCTATCATGTCTCCTCTCATCCTCCTTCTCTCCAAAGAGTAAAGTCCTAGCTCCCTGTAGCTGCTCTCTTAACTCAAAAGCACTAGCCAGGGCTCTCTCCCTTGATAGCCACCTGGCTTCAGTGTGTAAGAGAAGGCATTTGTATTCTGGATCCATTTCCTCGCAAAGCTGCTCAAACAGACGTGAGTTAAGGGCTTTTGCTTTGATGTGATTGATAACTTCAACAACGTCACTCAATACTCTGTTATGATCAGGTGACATTTTTCAGCTAGCCAGCATCTCCCTGTGTGTGACACAGTGTGTAGACTGGCATTCAGGAGCAACCTCTTTGACTCGGGTAGTGAAACCAGACTCATTAAGCTGTTCCAACAGCTGTGCTTCGATGTCCTCCGCTATGTCATCGATTCTCCTTGAAACTGTGGTAGCTGAAAGACAAACCTGTGCCATCTTGTTAGCTGCAGCTTCTCCCAGCAGTTCATGGCACATGTCCTTGGCAGCAGGCAGAATCAATTCTTCACCAACAGTGAAAGGCTTCTTAGCCTTAGCTATACGGCTAGCCACTAAGTAAGACGCTCTCAGAGCAGCAGCATTTGTGGAGGTGGTGGCATTCAGCACTTGCTTCTGTCCGCTTGCTCACGTTTTTTTCCACTCAGAAAACTCAACGTGTTTGTCTTTAAGTGCAGAGTGCTTGGACTCAAGGTTCCAAAGCAGTTTTGAGTGCTTCATTGCCTTATTAAACAGCTTGTCTCCACATAACACACACGGGGCTTGGAGCGTGCAAGTCACCGGTCACAATAAAGCCATATTTTATGTACGACTCATCGTATTTTCTGTTGAAGAAAACTTTCTTTTTTTTTGGCAGTCTCGGCCTCAGCTGTCTCTGCGTTATCATCATCGGTAGGCCTTTTATGTCCCCTACCATCTCTTCCAAAGAAACTCTCAAGCGACGTTTGTTTTTCACTCATCGAGTAGTTGCAGCTTAATGACTGACTGATGACCTCGCGTAGGTAATGACCTCACGTGCGTTCAAGTTCAACAGTGGGTGTGACAGGGAATGAGGAAAGATGAAGCTGACTCATATCGTTTCCTCGCGGCCCAGTAGCACATCCTTTGCGGCCTAGCGGTTGGGGACCATTGATGTAAAGAGCAAGAGGATAAGATGTGAGAAAATAGGAACAATCAAGTGTGACAGTGGAAAAGTGTGTATGGAACCAGAGGAGATGGCAGAGGTACTAAATGAGTACTTTGCTTCAGTATTTACTACAGAAAAAGGATCTTGGTGATTGTAGAGATGACTTGCAGTGGACTGAAAAGCTTGAGCATGTAGATATTAAGAAAGAGGATGTGCTGGAGCTTTTGGAAAGCATCAAGTTGGATAAGTCACCGGGACCAAATGAGATGTACCCTAGGCTACTGTGGGAGGCAAGGGAAGAGATTGCTGAGTCTCTGGCGATGATCTTTGCATCATCAATGAGGATGGGAGAGATTCCGGAGGATTGGAGGGTTGCGGATGTTGTTCCATTATTCAAGAAAGGGAGTAGGGATAGCCCAGGAAATTATAGACCGGTGAGTCTTACTTCAGCAGTTGGTAAGTTGATGGAGAAGATCTTGAGAGGCAGGATTTATGAACATTTGGATAGGCAGAATATGATTAGGAAGAGTCAGCATGCCCTTGTGAAAGGCAGGTTGTGCCTTAAGAGGCTAATAGATTTTTTTGAAGATGTGACTAAACACATTGATGATGGTAGAGCAGTAGATGTAGTGTATATGGATTTCAGAAAGGCATTTGACAAGGTATCCAATGCAAGGCCTATTGAGAAAGTAAGAAGGCATAGGATCCAAGGGGAAACTGCTTTGTGGATCCAGAACTGGCTTGCCCACAGAAGGCAAAGAGTGAGTGTAGACAGGTCATATTCTGCATGGAGGTCGGTCACCAGTGGTGTGCCTCAGAGATCTGTTCTGGGACCCCTACTGTTTGTGATTTTTATAAATGATCTGAATGAAGAAGTGGAGGGATGGGTTAGTAAGTTTGCTGATGACACAAAGGTTGAAGGTGTTGTGGATAGTGTGGAGGACTGTCAGAGGTTACAGTGGGACATTGATAGGTTGCAAAAATGGGCTGAGAAGTGGCAGATGGAGTTCAACCCAGATAAGTATGAGGTGGTTCATTTTGGTAGGACAAATATGATGACAGAATACAGTATTAATGATAAGACTCTTGGCAGTGTGGAGGATCAGAGGGATCTTGAGGTCCGAGTCCATAGGACACTCAAGACTACTGCGCAGGTTGACTTTGTGGTTAAGAAAGCATACGGTGTATTGGCCTTCCTCAATCGTGGGATTGAGTTTAGGAACTGAGAGGTAATGTTACAGCTATATAGGACCATGGTCAGACCCTACTTGGAATACTGTGCTCAGTTTTGGTCACCTCACTACAGGAAGGATGTGAAAACCATAGAAAGGGTGCAGAGGAAATTTACAAGGATGTTGCCCAGATTGGGGAGCATGCCTTATGAGAATAGATTGAGTGAACTTGGCCTATTTTCCTTGGAGTGACGGAGGATGACAGAGATGTAGATGTATAAGATGATGAGAGGCATTGATCGTGTGGATAGTCAGAGGCTTTTTCCCAGGGCTGAAATGGTTAGCACCAGAGGGCATAGTTTTAAGGTGCTTGGAAGTAAGTACAGAGGAGATATCAGGGTAAGTTTTTTACTCAGAGAGTGATGAGTGTGTGGAATGGGCTGCCGGTAACGGTGGTGGAGGCGGATACGATAGGGTCTTTTAACAGACTCCTAGACAGGTATATGGAGCTCAGAAAAATAGAGGGCTATGGGTTACCCTTGGTAATTTCTCAGGTAAGGACATGTTCGGCACAGCTTTGTGGGCCGAAGGGCCTGTACTGTGCTGTAGGTTTTCTATATTTAAAGCAGAGCTTGATAGGTTCTTGGTTAACAGGTCATCAAAGGTTACAGGGAGAAGGCAGGAGAATGGGAATGGAGCAGACTCGATGGGCTGATTGGGCTAAATCTGTTCCTACAGTACAGTGCAAAGGTATTAAGCATATATATTATGTATATAGCTTGGGTGTCTACAACCTTTTCATAGTACTGTTGTAATTTTATGTATTACAGTGTACTGCTGCCACAAAGAAAATAAATTTTGTGACATATGTCAGTGGTGATAAACCTGATTCTGATATGGGTTTCTATCATGGATGGAGAGTGGGAAGGGTACAGGAACAGGGAAGCGGAATCATGGTTGGGAAAAGAAGGAAGAGGGGAGGGAGTGGGAACCACCAGAGAGACATTCTGTACTGATCAATAAACCAGTTGTTTGGAATCAGATGCCCTTGCCTGGTGTCTCAGGGCTGGGTATGTCTTCACCCATGCCACCCACGCCCCGGCACTCCTTCTCTGCTACCTGTCCCACACCCCTCCCACAGCACTCCACCCTCCCCATTCCCAACATCCTTTGCTCCCATCAGATTTACAAACTCGCTCTCCACTCCATGTTGACAAATACAGTCCTGTGTAAAAGTGCTAGGCACCCCAGCTATACATATGTGCCTAAGTCTTTTGCACAGTACTGTATGTTTTATGGTCTTCTGATATACAGGTTAAATCAGGAGAAATCAGACTGAAAGGAAGTTTTCAGCATCAAAGGACTTCAAATGGAACACAAATCTACAACATGCATACAATTAAAGCAATGCACACAAAATGCTGGAGGAACTTAGCAGGTCAGGTAGCATCTGTGGAAAAGAGTAAACAGTCAATGTTTTGGGACAAGGCATTTCTTCAGGACAGGAAAGGATAGGGGAAGATGCCAGAATATAAAGGTAGTGGGAGGGGAAAGTGGGTAGCCTGGAAGGTGATAGGCGCCGGGTGAGCAGAAGGTCGGAGAGTCAGAGGGCAGCAGAGATCACAGAGGGAGAGCAGTGAGAAGAGGGTCTCACTGAACTCCCATCGAAGGGAAGATTCAAACCTCATCAGGATAGGGATCGCTCACAGAGACTTCGCTGTGGAGCAGCAAATCATAAACATGAGAAAGTGTGCAGATGCTGGAAATCCAGGTCAACACACACAAAATGCTGGAGGAACTCAGCAGGTCAGGCAGCTTCAATGGAAAAGAGTAAACAGTCGACATTTTGGGTTGAGACTCTTCACGAAAGAGAAGGAAGGAGGAAGATGCTAGTACAGCTATTTATGTTTAGCTGGTTTAGCACTGTACTGCAATGATTTAATCCCAAAGTTGCTGTTATTTATATAATAAAGCAACCGGGGCACCGTCTGTTACTAATTCCAATGCAAAAATCCAGTCAATGTATTGCTCTAAGTTTGTACATTCTGTTTGCCTAATAATGCTTAACCCTAAGTATCTTCGAATAACTTTCTAACTTTAAGGTAATATGCACTTTAAAAATAGATTTTATTTTAGATGTCAGGTACATTGCTTGGCTTTTCATGAAACGTAATAAATTATACAGAGTGAAAATAGTGTTTTGCTAAATTATTCTATATATTTTCATGGCTATTACATTTGTAAAGAACAATTTTTCTATTTTTTATTCAGATGACATCATGAATTACATTTTTACTGCCTCAGAGTTCCGTCCTCCGACCTTCAAAACAGCTGATGTCCTTGTAGGGATCTTACTACTGAGATTTAAGAGATAAACAGTTTTATTGATTATTCTTGGATATAAGAGAGACATCCCTAAGGTTACAGAGTGACAATCCTTTTCATGACCAGTGACCCTTCACCTTAACTAAACAATGCATTGAAAAATGTACCAGAAAGATTAAAGACTTAAAAGTGCACAGGGCACAGCTCATGTGAGTTTCATTAATTACTGAAAAGGGTGCTTGAAATCTGATCTCCATTAGTCACTCAAACAGCGTCAGCAGGTGGGGATATTACAATAGGAATTATCTATGGATTTTTAGAAGCACCTCATGAGTAAAACATAAAGGCCAGAGACTGTGGAAGATTGATTTTGTAAACTCATTAGTGCTATAAACCTTTGGCCTCAATATTCTTCCATATTGCTACCAAAGGTCACATCAGAGCTGCCGTAAGATGCTGGTGAAGCGTTGAGAGAACCCGGATCCATTGTTACACTTCTCGGAGGGGTAAATAAAAGGTTAGGACCTAGAAATAGCTTGGCACTGAGAAAGATATGCTCAATTTTTATTGTGTTCTGCTCAGTGGGGCCCAGGATGGCAGAATTGTCCAGCGCACATTGCCCAAGGAGCCATGGGCTACAGAGTCATCCTTAAATGGCAAAGTAAAAAGGAGATACAAGAGAATGCAGTTGCTGGAATCCTGAAGCGATACACCAAAGTGCTGGAGGAACTCAGCAGGTCAGGTAGTACCTATGGAGAGTCAACATGTCTCAAAACGTCAACTATTTCCTTCCATAGATGTTGCCTGACCCACTAAGTTTGTCCAGTGCCTTTGGGTGTCAATGCAGTAAGTTATATTGAGGGAGAGAAATATCGTGACCAACATGGTAGTGATTGGGAGGAGTTGTTGCTATCCTCAGGGAAGAAGTGCTTAATTTCAGGAAGATCTATTGAGTCAGGCTCTCAGCACCAGATTCCACAACCTGTAAAATTGCTAATGCAGGGCTCCTTTAACTAACAGCAAAATAATCCTCACTTGTGCTGTAAATACCCAACTTGCCATGTGTGGTGTTTATCAAGATCGGACAATATTTACAGCACTGCGCAAAAGGGTGTCTCAGGTTTTTGCAGAGTACTGCAGTAGTTTTATGTATTGCACTGTATGGCTACCACACAAAAAAAATATCTTAACATATGTGAGCGACGATAAACCTGATTCTGATATGGGTCTCTATTGTGGACTGAGAGTGGGAAGGGGGCAGGGAAAGAGGGGAATCATGGTTGGGGAAAGGGGAAGGGAGTGGGAAGCACCAGACAGACTTTCTGTGATGATGAATAAACCAATAGTTTGGAATCGGCTGCCCACGCCTGGTGTCTCAGGGCAGGGTGCGTCTGCACCGGCGACACTTCCCCCCTGCCCCCCAGACCCTGGTACTCATTCTCGATCACCTGTCCCGCGGCAATCCACCCTCACCATTCTCAACATCCTTTGCTCCTGCCAGATTTACAAACTCACTCTCTGCTCCACATTGGCAAATAGAGAGCTGTGTAAAAGTCTTAGACTTCCCAGCTATATATATATATATATATATATATATGCCTAAGACTTTTGCACAGGACTGTAGTTGGTTGGAAAGTACCGATGTAATATCTATTCACCAACCAGCATGCCTTAAACTTTCTGTTCTTCAGACAAACAAAAACCAGAAGAAAAATCCCAACCAGGGCATCAAGTCTCCAATAATCTTTTCCAAACGTTTCTGCTTTGAAACAGCATGATACAGTTCATGTAAGCATTATAAACTGCAACACAATGTCAAGGTAGAGGCTATCCAAAGTTTTAGATTTCAGGGAAAAAATTCCATGTATACTTGATTTATATTTCTAAAGGAAAAAGTGAGATAAGAGAGGGAGAAAGAATATACACTTTAGAAATGTGAAATTTCAAAGGAAACAGTTTCATTTTTAATTTTAGTGTGTCGAGATCTATGGACGTACAAAAGTGCATCTAAGTGGATGTGGTGAACCATGTCGTGTTATTATTTGCTCATGCTCAGAACGTGGATGTCAATGACAATGTTGGCATGTTATTACATCCCTAAGTGTCCAGCAGTGGGGGAAGGCAGTTGAAACTAAAACATATTAACATGATTTGTAATAAAATCACTGGACTGCAACAGTGGCACAGTAGCATAGTGGTTAACACAACAGAATAGGCACCGGGGGTTCAAATCCTGCCGCTGTCGGTAAGGACTCTCCTCGTGACTGCGTGGGTCTCCTCTGGGTGCACCGGATTCCTCTCACAGTCCAAAGACAGATTGCTGTACAGCACCGTTCGAAGGGCTGGAAAGGACTATTCCATGCTGTATCTCAATAAATAAATAAATAAACAAACAAACAGACAAACTCAATTTCTAGCCTGGGCTTAAAGACTCATCTTGTGTACATGTTAAAAGTGTTTGCCCTTACAAGTTTAATATGTTATATTGTACTGGAGACTATATGTGATACAGGGAACTGAAGACTCCTTCATGAATGGACAAGCAATTTATTTAATTTGTTTATTTTATGTAGTGATATAGCATTGGGTAGGGCCTTCAGACCCTTTGAGCTGTGCTGCCCCAGCGACCCCAAACAAACCTGATCAACCCCAGCCTAATCATGGGACAGATTACAATGACCAATTACCCTTCTCCGTACAGTGTGGGAGGAAACCCGAACACGTGGGAAAAGCCTACGCATTCCACGGGGAGGATGTACTGACTCCTTACAGGCGACCCCAAAATTGAACTCTGACCTCCAACGCCTCGAGCCGGAATAGCGTTGCGTTAACCGCCCAGGAGTAGCGGACAGGGCAAGGGGTTAGGTGGTTTGAGATGTGGTGCGCTTCTTCTATCTTGCATGCAGTTTGCTCATTTGTTGCCAGTGCTTATGAGGGTCTCATTACCATCCTGGGGTGCTTCTTCTCCACTTTGAGTGTCATCAGCCAAAGGTTAGATGGAAGCAGTGGAGCGGTTTTATTGAACGTATCCTTGAATCCTTTCCTCTGTCTGCCTGGTAATCCCTTTTCACGCCAGGGCTCAGAACAGAGTGTCTGGAAACAGGAGTGCGAACAAAGGTGGCCTGTGTAGTGTCGCTGACGGAGAGTAACAAGGGCCTCAATGCTGGGGATGTTGGCCAGGGAGATGATGCTGGCATTGATCTGCTTATCCTTTCAATGAACTTGGCCATTTATTAGTGGAGATAATATTGGTGGTAGACTTCCAGTGCCAAGAGCTGCTTGCTGTCTAGTCCAGGTCTCTGAAATAAGACAGGATCACTGATGCAGGGTGACCATGAGTCCTGTGCCAAGTCCAAATAGTCTTTACCACAATTAACTAAAGGCTGAAAACTGCATCTCTACAGCTGTTAGACTGAGCGGTTCTGGAGTCTACTTGTCAGAACTTTCCATTAGTTCTGAACATTAGGGTGTGCAGGTGGAACTTAGGGTTCAGGAACAAGGGCTATTTGTAGCTAATTGAAGTGGTGGTGAATTAGTAAGAGGTATGGGAAGAGTTCCCAGTTTTCTAGGACTTGCCGTGAATTTTTAATATTGGAGAGTACTCTGGTGCAATGGAGAGGGCATCTGTCATGCGGATATTAAGCGCAGAGTGCTTTTGCACAGTACTGTATTTGTCAAGGTGGAGTGGAGAGCGAGTTTGTAAATCATGTGGGAACAAAGGATGTTGGGAATGGAGCGCCATGATAGGGGTGTGGAACAGGCAGCAGAGAAAGAGTGCCAGGAGTTGGGGGGGGGGCGGCGGGTGGCAAAGATACAGACACACTTGGCCTTAGACACCAGGCAAGGTGACAATTGGATTATTGGTCATTACAGAATGTCCCTCTGGTGCTTCTCGCTCCCTTCTCCTTTTCACGCCCATGATTCCCCTCTCCCTGCCCCCTTCCCACTCTCAGTCCACAATAGAGACCCATATCAGAATTAGATTTATCATCTCTCACATATGTCATGATTTTTTTTTGTGGCAGCAGTTCAGTGCAATACATAAAATTACAATAGTACTGTGCAAAAGTATTAGGCACCCTAGCTATAAATAAGTGTCTAAGACTTTTGCATAGTACTGTAGCTCACCCTCTGAGCAAGAGCAAAGACAATCTTTGTCTGCACACTGCATCTCTACAACTGTTAGACTGAGCGGTTGTGGAGTGTACATATCGGAATATTCCATTAGTTTTGAAGATTAGGGTGTGCAGGTGAAGCTTGGGGCTCAGGAACAAAGGCCAGTTGTGGCTACAGTGGAAGTTCAGGGGGGAAAGGTTGATATGTGCCTGGAGCCGGGCCTGGCATGACCCATGGTGTGACATATAGGAACAAGAGATCGGGTATGCAGCTGAATGTGGTGTCAGGAATGTAGGCCAGTGAAAAATAAAGTCTCAGAGACAAACTTCAGATTCAACTTTAAAAATAACACTGTCTGAGATGTTCTGAGCCCTGCACTGGAATGTTATAGTGTGGTTGGTGGCTGGAAAAAAGCCAGTGAAAAAGGAAGGAAGGAATTTGGAAGCTTATCAACCAGATGGTAAGCACGAACTTTGGAAATGCAATAATGCCAGTTCTTGTGAATAAGAGTAGAAAGTGGTCCAATTATTGTAAAGTTCCAAAGAGCATGGATTTAAAGATCATAGCTAGTAAAGTACTCAAAGTAACCATTGCAAAAATCTATAAAGCTTGGCATGATGGAACATTGATACACTACCCCACTGTGCATAAATCTTAGGCCCATATACATAGGGTGCCAAAGACTTTTCCACAGTACTCTATTTGTCAACGTGGAGCAGAGGGAAAGCTTGTAAATCTGGCGGGAGCAAAGGATGTTGGGAATAGCGATGGTGGAGTGCCGCGGGAGGGGTGTGGGACAGGTGGCAGAGATGGAGTGCTGGGGGCAGGGGCTGGGTGTGGTGCGGGTGCAGACACACCCAGCCCTGAGACACAAGGCAACACCATTGGATTCCAAACAACTGGTTTATTGATCATTACAGAATGTCTCTCTGGTGCTTCCCACTCCCTCCCTTCTCCCTTCCCCTTTTCCCAACCATCATTCCCCTCTCCCTGCCCCGTTCCCACTCTCTGTCCACAGTAGAGACCCAGATCAGAATCAAGTTTATCATCACTCACATATGTCATGAAATGTGTTGTGCTGACCCTTAAACCCTGCCTCCCATATAAACCTCGACATACCTGTCTAGTAGTCTCTTAAATTTCACTAGTGTATCTGCCTCCACCACTGACTCAGGCAGTGCATTCCACGTACCAACCACTCTCTGAGTAAAAAATCTTCCTCTAATATCCCCCTTGAACTTCCCACCCCTTACCTTAAAGCCATGTCCTCTTGTATTGCCCTGGGGAAGAGGCACTGGCTGTCCACTCTATCTATTCCTCTTAATATCTTGTATACCTCTATCATGTCTCCTCTCATCCTCCTTCTCTCCAAAGAGTAAAGCCCTAGCTCCCTTAATCTCTGATCATAATGCATACTCTCTAAACCAGGCAGCATCCTGGTAACTCTCCTCTGTACCCTTTCCAATGCTTCCACATCCTTCCTATAGTGAGGCGACCAGAACTGGACACAGTACTCCAAGTGTGGCCTAACCAGAGTTTTATAGAGCTGCATCATTACCTCACGACTCTTAAGCTCTATCCTTCAACTTATGAAGGCTAATACTCCATAAGCTTTCTTAACTACCCTATCTACCTGTGAGGCAACTTTCAGGGATCTGTGGACATGTACCCCCAGATCCCTCTGCTCCTCCATACTACCAAGTAACCTACCATTTACTTTGTACTCTGCCTTAGAGTTTGTCCTTCCAAAGTGTACCACCTCACACTTCTCTGGGTTGAACTCCATCTGCCACTTCTCAGCCCACTTCTGTATCCTATCAATGTCTCTCTGCAATCTCAGACAATCCTCTACACTATCCACAACACCACCAACCTTTGTGTCATCTGCAAACTTGCCAACTCACCCTTCTACCCTCACATCCAGATCGTTAATAAAAATTATGACAAGTAGAGGTCCCAGAACCGATCCTTGTGGGACACCACTAGTCACGACCCTCCAATCTGAATGTACTCCCTCCACCACGACCCTATGCCTTCTGCAGGCAAGCCAATTCTGAATCCACCTGGCCAAACTTCATTGGATCCCATGCCTTCTGACTTTCTGAATAAGCCTACCGAGTGGATCCTTGTCAAATGCCTTACTAAAATCCATGCAGATCACATCCACTGCACTACCCTCATCTATATGCCTGGTCACCTCCTCAAAGAACTCTATCAGGCTTGTTAGACACAATCTGCCCTTCACAAAGCCATACTGACTGCCCCTGATTAGACCATGTTTCTCTAAATGCCCAGAGGTCCTATCTCTAAGAATCTTTTCCAACAGCTTTCCCACCACAGACGTAAGGCTCACTGGTCTATAATTACCCAGACTATCCCTACTACCTTTTTTTGAACAAGGGGACAATATTCGCCTCCCTCCAATCCTCCGGTACTATTCCTGTGGACAATGAGGACATAAAGATCCTAGCCAGAGGCTCAGCTGTCTCTTCCCTCACCTCATGGAGCAGCCTGGAGCATATTCCGTCAGGCCCCGGGGACTTATCCGTCCTAATGTATTTTAACAACTCCAACAGCTCCTCTCCCTTAATATCAACTTCACTCATATTGTCCTCACCATCATCAAGTTCCCTCTCATTGGTGAATACCAAAGAGAAGTATTCATTGAGGGCCTCACTCACTTCCACAGCCTCTAGGCACATCTTCCCACCTTTATCTCTAATTGGTCCTACCTTCTCTCCTGTCATCCTTTTGTTCTTCACATAATTGAAGAATGCCTTGGGGTTTTCCTTTACCCTACTTGCCAAGGACTTCTCATACCCCCTTCTTAAGCTCCTTTCTTACTACCCTATATTCCTCAATAGACCCATCTGATCCTTGCTTCCTAAACCTCATGTATGCTGCCTTCCTCCACCTGACTAGATTTTCCACTTCACTTGTCACCCATGGTTCCTTCACCTTACCATTCTTTATCTTCCTCACTGGGACAAATTTATCTCTAACATCCTGCAAGAGATCCCTAAACATCGACCACATGTCCATAGTACATTTCCCTGCAAAAACATCATCCCAATTCACCCCTGCAAGTTCTAGCCTTATAGCCTCATAATTTGCCCTTCCCCAATTAAAAATGTTCCTGTCCTCTCTGATTTTATCCTTTTCCATGATAATGTTAAAGGCCAGGGAGCTGTCACTGTCCCCCAGACACTCACCCACTGAGAGATCTCTGACCTGACCTGGTTCGTTATCTCATACTAGATCTATTATGGCATTCCCCCTAATCAGCCTGTCAACATACTGTTACAGGAATCCGTCCTGGACACACTTAACAAACTCTGCCCCATCTAAACCGTTGGAACTAATCAGGTGCCAATCAATATTAGGGAAGTTAAAGTCACCCATGATAACAACCCTGTTATTTTTGCACCTTTCCAAAACCTGCCTCCCAATCTGCTTCTTGGTATCTGTGTTGCTACCAGGGGGCCTATAGAATACTCCCAATGGAGTAACTGCTCCCTTCCTGTTCCTGACTTCCACCCATACTGACTCAAAAGAGGATCCTGCTACATTACCCACCCTTTCTGTAGCTGTAACAGTATCCCTGACCAGTAATGCCACCCCCTTCCCCTTCCACCCCCCCACCATCCCTCTTAAAGCACTGAAATCTAGGAATATTAAGAATCCATTCCTGCCCTGGTGCCAGCCAAGTCTCTGTAATGGCCACTACATCATAATTCTATGTATGTATCCAAGCTCTCAGTTCATCTTCTTTGTTCCTGATGCTTCTTGCATTGTAGTATATGCACTTTAGCCCTTCTACCTCACTACCTTTACACCCTTTATCCTTGTAAGACACATCCACCCTTTAGCCCAGGGATCAACTGACAGTTGGCTGCTGTTGCTTTTCCATTCTGAGTTCGTAATGGTCTGTGATATGTGTTCTGTTGCATACCATCCAACTGAGTTATGAAGTTCCACCAGTGAGAACTTGCTAGGAAGTGCTGGCCAGGTCTTTGGCTCTCAGGCAGGCACTTATCTATTTTTAAGTTTATTACTTATAGCAGCCCAGGAGGTACGCTACATCAGAGGTGATGCACTCCACCGGAGGCAGTGTGGTGTGGCGTGACGTACAAGCTGGGATCAGTGCTGCCCCCTAATGTTCACTCAGCAGAAGATCAGCTGCATTGTGTTCAATGGCAAATTTCAGCAACATTCATGGACTCAGGGTCTTACACTTTTTTTTGTATAATCATATTTTACTGATATCTTATATGTGCTTGCTTTCTGATAAGTGCCTTGCGCTGTGTGTGACTGGTGGCACTGTGTTTTGCACCTTGGCCCCAGATTAACACTGTTGTACTCGTGGGAATGCATGTGTGGTTCAATGGCAATAAACCTTGAACTTGAACTTGTGGATTATCCTCAAAACTAATAAAAATCCAGTGTTGTGCCTGCTCAGATCCCCAACATGTGCAACGTTTTTACAGTATTCATGTTCCCATTGAACATGTTGCAACATCAGTAGATTCTGCAAAAGGAGGATTGTCCAAGATAAAATAGAAAAGAATTAAGTCCGTTAAACATCTGCAGGTCCTGATTCCCAAGAATTTAACTCGATCATGCCCAGCTATGTTTTCCAGGTCATTGGGAGAACACATAAGTGCTTAAGGTACAAAGAGTACCACCTCTAGTGCCAACTATCCAACTATGCCAAGATGCAGATACCAATCTGTGGTAGAATGGAAAGTGAAGGAGGAATTTATCTAGCTGCTGCAACCTATTAACTACTCTATCCTTGAGTACTTCTTTAAAAAATACACATCAATTTCATCTAAAGGCAGTATGCCTCAACAAACTTGACCTCTCATGATATACTGGACCTTGCTACAATGTGAGCTGTTATGCAGAAAAATGTTAAGCCAATACACTCTTTAAAGATCTTTTGCAATCATCTAATAAGTATGCTTAAATTATTAAAATAAACAATCATCAAAATAATGAGATATTGTAATATACAGTACTGTGCAAAAAGTCTTAGACACAGACACACACACATATATACATATATGTACTATATTTGACAACAAGGAGCGGAGTGTAGCAGGAGTACAGTGTAATACATAAAATGACTACAGAGCTGCGCAAAAGTCTTAGGCATCCTAGCTATATCTATGTGTCTAAGACACTTGCTCAGTCTATCTCTTACATCAGAGGTGGGAAAGGTTTCTTAGATTCACAATTTATGAGTATCTGGAGAAACATCACTTGATTAAAGATGGAACGCACAGCCTTGTGAGGGGCAGGTCCTGTCTCACGAGCTCAAGTAACTCTTTCAAGGAAGTGTCACAACAAATTGATGAAGGTAGGGTGGTGGATGTGGTGTATATGGATTTTAGTAAGGTATTCTACAAGGGTTGAGTGGATTTGTATTTGGCTTGCCCATAGAAGGCAATAACCAAGAAGGTGGTTATAGGTAGAACGATTTCTACTCAGAGATCCATGATTAGTGGTGTTCTGCAGACATGTGCTCTGGGAACCCTGCACTTTGTGATTTTTATAAATGACTTACAGTACTGTACAAAATTCTTAGGCACACAATATATATAGCTAGGGTGCCTGAGACTTTTGCACAGTACTGTAGTACCTTTATGTATTGCAGTCTACAGCTGTTGCGAAAAAAAAACAAATTTCATGCCATATGAGTGATGATAAATCTGATTCTGATCTGGGTCTCTATTGTGGACTGAGAGTGGGAAGAGGGCAGGGAAAGGGGAATCATGGTTGGGAAAGGGGGAAGGGAGAGGGGAGGGAGCAGAAAGCACCAGAGAGACATTCTGTAATGGTCACTAGACCGATTGTTTGGAATCAAATGACCTTGCCTGGTGTCTCAGGGCTGGGTGTGTCTGCACCTGTACCACACCAACCCCAACATTCCTCCTCTACCACCCGACTCACCCCGCCTCCCACAACGCCCACCCCCACCATTCCCAACAACCTTTGCTCCCACCAGATTTGCAAACTCACCTTCAGCTCCACATTAACAAATACAGTGCTGTGCACCCTAGCTATATGTGCCAAAGGCTTTTACACTATAACGCAAAACATGCGCACATCGAATTATGATCCTTGCTTTTTCAGCAGACACATGAAGCTATGAACAAATTCTCTCCTTAAATAGCAGAGGGAGGTTCTTTACATTAATACGTTGTGTTCACAGTACTTTACAGTCAGTTAATATAACAATTAAACCATAAACTGTTCATCATTCTCCTGAGGAATTCCACAAATATCTTTCTCTCAAACATCAATACAAGAAAGAGCAAATGAAGCATAGATTTGGGATATGTTACAGATGTATGTAACTCCAGCTTTGAAAGAATTTGCCACTCTAACCTTTAACAAGCATAGGCAAAACAGGTTTAATTCTGCTCAGTGTTTGTAGAGTCTGTATGCCCAGAACCTAACAAAAATTTTTATTGGAGGCTGGATGATTGAGTCAAAGGCAATTGAATGCACACTACTTAAGAAGGTGATTTACCGCATTTAGGACAATAGAAACATAGAAAATAGGTGCAGGAGTAGGCCATTCGGCCCTTCGAGCCTGCACCACCATTCAGTATGTTCATGGCTAATCATCCAACTCAGAACCCTGTACCTGCTCTCTCTCCATACCCCCTGATCCCTTTAGCCACAAGGGCTATATCTAACTCCTTCTTAAATATAGCCAATGAACTGGCCTCAACTGTTTCCTGTGGCAGAGAATTCCACAGATTCACCACTGTCTGTGTGAAGAAGTTTTTCCTCATCTCGGTCCTAAAAGGCTTCCCCTTTATTCTTAAACGGTGACCCCTCGTTCTGGATTTCCCCAACATCAGGAACGATCTTCCTGCATCTAGCCTGTCCAATCCCTTTAGAATTTTATACGTTTCAATAAGACCCCCCCTCAATCTTCTAAATCCAAGCAAGTATAAGCCTAGTCCATCCAATCTTTCTTCATATGAAAGTCCTGCCATCCCAGGAATCAATCTGGTGAACCTTCTTTGTACTCCCTCTATGGCAAGAATGTCTTTCCTCAGATTAGGGGACCAAAACTGCACACAATACTCCAAGTGTGGTCTCGCCAAGGCCTTGTACAACTGCAGTAGAACCTCCCTGCTCCTGTATTCGAATCCTTTTGCTATGAATGCCAACACACCATTCGCCTTTTTCACCGCCTGCTGTACCTGCATACCCACTTCCAATGACTGGTGTACAATGACATCCAGGTTGCGTTGCACCTCCCCTTTTCCTAATCAGCCACCATTCAGGTAATAATCTGTTTTTCTGTTCTTGCCACCAAAGTGGATAACCTCACATTTATCCACATTAAATTGCATCTGCTATGAATTTGCCCACTCACCTAACCTATCCAAGTCACCCTGCATCCTCTTAGCATCCTCCTCACAGCTAACACTGCCGCCCAGCTTCGTGTCATCCACAAACTTGGAGATGCTGCATTTAATGCCCTCGTCTAAATCATTAATATATATTGTAAACAACTGGGGTCCCAGCACTGAGCCTTGCGGTACCCCACTAGTCACTGCCTGCCATTCTGAAAAGGTCCCATTTATTCCCACTCTTTGCTTCCTGTCTGTCAACCAATTCTCTATCCACATCAATACCATACCCCCAATACCGTGTGCTTTAAGTTTGCACATTAATCTCCTGTGTGGGACCTTGTCAAAAGCCTTTTGAAAATCCAAATATACCACATCCACCAATTCTCCCCTATCCACTCTACTAGTTACATCCTCAAAAAATTCTATGAGATTCGTCAGACATGATTTTCCTTTCACAAACCCATGCTGACTTTGTCCAATGATTTCACCACTTTCCAAATGTGCTGTTATCACATCTTTGATAACTGACTCCAGCATTTTCCCCACCACCGATGTCAGGCTAACCGGTCTATAATCCCCCGGTTTCCCTCTCCCTCCTTTTTTAAAAAACAGGGTTACATTAGCCACTCTCCAATCTTCAGGAACCAATCCAGAATCTAAAGAGTTTTGAAAAATTATCACTAATGCATCCACTATTTCTTTCCTTAAGCACTCTGGTATGCAGACCATCTGGCCCTGGGGATTTATCTGCCTTTAATCCCTTCAATTTACCTAACACCACTTAACTACTAACATATATTTCCCTCATGCGGTCTTGCTGGTAATGTTCACATCCTCAAAGTTCAAAGTTCAACATTAACAGAAACATAGAAACATAGAAAACCTACAGCACAATACAGGCCCTTCGGCCCACAAAGTTGTGCCGAACATGTCCTTACCTTAGAAATTACTAGGCTTACTCATAGCCCTCTATTTTTCTAAGCTCCATGTACCTATCCAAAAGTTTCTTAAAAGGCCCTATCGTATCTACCTCCATCACCACTGCTGGCAGCCCATTCCATGCACTCACCACTCTCTGTGTAAAAAACTTACCCCTGACATCTCCTTTATATCTATTCCCCAACACCTTAAACCTGTGTCCTCTTGTGGCAACCATTACAGCCCTGGGAAAAAGCCTCTGACTATCCACACGACCAATGCCTCTCATCATTTTATACACCTCTATCAGGTCACCTCTCATCCTCTGTCCCTCCAGGAAGGAAAAGCCAAGTCCAACCTATTCTTGTAAGGCATGCTCCCCAATCCAGGCAACATCCTTGTAAATCTCCTCTGCACCCTTTCTATGGTTTCCACATCCTTCCTGTAGTGAGGCGACCAGAACTGAGCACAGTACTCCAAGTGGGGTCTGACCAGGGTCCTATACAGCTGCAACATTACCTCTCAGCTCCTAAATTCAATTCCACGATTGATGAAGGCCAATACACCATATGCCTTCTTAACCACAGAGTCATCCTGCACAGCTGCTTTGAGTGTCCTATGGACTCAGACCCAAAGATCCCTCTGATCCTCCACACTGCCAAGAGTCTTACCATTATTACTATATTCTGCCATCATATTTGACCTACCCAAATGAACCACTTAATACTTATCTGGGTTTAACTCCATCTGCCACTTTTCAGCCCAGTTTTGCATCCTATCAATGTCCCGCTGTAACCTCTGACAGCCCTCCACACTATCCACAGCACCTCCAACCTTTGTGTCATCAACAAGCTTACTAAACCATCCCTCCACTTCCTCATCCAGGTCATTTATAAAAATCACGAAGAATAAGGGTCCCAGAATAGATGCCTGAGGCACACTACTAGTCACCAATCGCAAGACAGTTCTGGATCCACAAAGCAATTTCTCCTTGGATCTCATTCCTCCTTACTTTCTTATTAAGCCTTGTATGGGGTACCTTATCAAATGCTTTGCTCAAATCCATGTACACTTCTTCCTTCATCAATGTTACTGCATCAACATCTACAGTTCTTCCTTCATCAATGTGTTTAGTCACATCCTCAAAAAATTCAGTCAGGCTCATAAAGCACGACCTGCCCTTGACAAAGCCATGCTGACTATTCCTAATCATATTCTACCTCTCCAAATGTTCATAAATCCTGCCTCACAGGATCTTCTCCATCAGCACACCGGGTGCAGATATAGCCGTCCAGGAGGCTGGGAGACTCCAGGACCTCCCACATCTGACACTGAGTACAGAAAACTGGCCTCATACACATACTTCCTTTCCGCAATTAACACAGGCAAACCTACCTCGCCTTACCACCGAAGCCCGTTGAGCCAAAGCCCTATCACTCTGCTACCTCTCACTCCGCTGCCTGCTCCGAACACTGCCCGCTCCGAACGCTGCCCGCTGAATATGGTGGTCTTCTTTTTAAACTTCTCCTGCTCTACTGGCTGATGTCATGAGCCTGCGCAGTCTTGCATCTCTTTACCCCGAGTGGTAAAATGCCTGCGCTCTGGAAATTCTCAGCTGTTCCTCTCACAGCCTTCTTGCTCTGAATCTAAGTACAAGGTACATTTATTATCAAAGAATGTATTCTTTATACAACCTTGACATCGTCTCCTTACAGGTACACACAAAACAAACAAACTTTAGTGCAACCAGTTTCTGTGAGGCCTTCCTGCCCGGATGCGAAAGGCCATGTATGGAGTCAAAACAAGTCTGTCTCCAGTTTGTGAACAAGAAGGGCGGGAAGGATCTCACAGGAGAGAAACTCCAACTTCCTCGAACTTCATGTCAGGTAACCTCAGGCCCGTGACTGCTGTTCGGTAAGCCTGGGCCTCTGGGTCAGTGGCTTGGCTGGCTGCCATACCAGCACAGTCAACCCCTACATGTACAGCCTCAACATGAGAGGCCATCACCCACGGCATTACTTTTCCCCTTGATATGTTGTATACCTGGAAATGTTGTATGTCGGATATGTAGGACGGGCAGCGTTGCTGCCATGGCAGGCTGAGGGTCTGATACTTCGCCCACCGCACGCATGAGGGGTTTGTGGTTAACAAACTCTGTGAAATGGCACCTCTCAAAGAAAACAAAAATGGGACAGCCAGATAGAGACCGAGTAGCTCACAGTCAAACACGCTGTACTTCCTTTCTGGGGCACTGAAGAAGGCGAGCGGCTGTCACATGACTCCAACCAACTGTTCGTGCACAGCAGCCACAGCCTAGTCTGAGGTGTCGGTAGTAATGGTTATGGGTGCATTGGGAGCAAGTGCGTCAGTAGGATTGCATTGGAAAGAGCTCAGTTGGTATCATCAAATTTGCTGGTCATATCCGCTGACCAGTCAAGCACTTGAATAGGAGTATTGCTTTTAAGTGCACTATACATGGGGAGTATAAGTTCAGAGGCCCGTGAAATGAAGCAGTAAAAGAAATTTACCGTACCTAAAAACTCCTGTCATCTTTTTGTAGTGCAGGGCGGTGGGAAATCAAATAAGAGCAGCTACTTTTGATGGGAGGGGTTTCAAATTTTCTGCAGAGATGTGATGACGGAGAAATTGGCATCCAGCAGGGTTAATAATCAACCCGGGTTGGCTTAAGTTCTCAAAGAGAGGGTGGAGATGTGATACATGTTAGGATTTGCATGCACTGGTGACAAGTATGTCATCCAGGCAAAAAAAAAAGTTAATCTAACTCTTTTAATGCAGAGTCCATCAGCTGTTGAAAAGTCTGTGCTGCATTTTTCAGTCCAAAGGACATGCACAGAAACTCAAAAAGACCTGTTGGTGTTTTTCACAGCCATTTTGGGAACGTCCTCCAAGCACACATGCACCTGATGGTAGCCCCAAAGTATATTGAATTTGGAAAAATTTAACTTTATGGCTAAACATGCTGATAAGTTGGGATGTGTGGGAATGATCGGGGGTAGTGGCCTCATTAAGGCATCTATAACCCCTACATGGGCAGCGACCACCATCGGACATAGGGAGCATATGAAGGGGTGAAGCCCAGAGGCTATTCGATCGACGTATAGTGCTGAGCCATTCTATGTTGGCAAACTCAGCCTTCATGGTTGCCAGTACTTCTGGGTCCAGTCTTTGTGCACGAGCACGGACTGGCAAGCTAGTTATGGGAATGTGGTGCTTGATGAGGTCTGGGAATTCGCCCAGCACTCGAGTAAGTTCACATGCAGTGGCGGATGTACTTGACAGAGTCATTGTGGGGAACTTACTGGAGAAGCAGGGTAACAACCCAAAGCTCTTGACATCCAGAAGCCAGCAGTTCTTAGAAGTTAATAATAGTCCTTGGGCACACAGGAAACCCACACCAAGCAGAGATCTAGCCACTTTAGCCAGGACAATGTCCCGTGTGAAGCAGAGTGTCACCCATCGTGTCCCATAAGTCTGGATCCTGCTGCCTTCGGCAGCCTCCAGTGAGGTTTTGTTGCTGTTTACCTTCTCATCAATAGGCAATGCTGGCAGCAGACTCACTTGAACACCATGTCAAACAGGAAAGGTCATCCTGAGAGTGTATCCAAAATGAACAGCAGACAGCCATAGCAGCAGGAATCCAGTGTGTTCACAGACCTCTGCTGTCCAGATGCACTGGCACTGTCGAACCAGAAAGGCCATCAGCACTTCCTAACGCTCTTACCAAGCTGGACATGGTAAAAGCACAGGCCCGGCGTAGTCTGTCTTTGCAGCTGTAGGCATACTTACGTTGGGTGACTTGCTGACCGGGTTTATTGAGGTAAAGAAGAGAGGAGAAATAATGCGTTGCTGCCCGGCTGAGTGTAGAGTGTAGCAAGCTCCCTATAGTCCTTCACGGGTGCATTAGTGAGGTCTAGGCAAACTTGATCAGGCTTTGTTGCATGAAAAGTTCTTTAAAAATAAAACAAGGATGGTGATTTCCCAGGAGAGAGATCGTGTGGTCCATTATCTCTGATGGCTTACCTTCACCAAGGTCAGGTAAGGAAAACAACTGTTTGGAGCGTTCAGACTCCAATAGTCCAGAAGTTTGTAAAAGGTGAGCTTTGCGCAATTGGTTCAGGTGGGTGCTCTCATAGACTCACCACTCTCACAGCCATGAGAATACTGAGCATCACTACCACATAGAAATATCTGGTATTGTCAGCAGAGATTTCTCAAAGTGCAAATTGAGCTTCAGCTTGTACGAACTACTCGACAGCACTTTGCTCCCAAAACTCCAGCAGTTTCAAAGCGATTGCATTGACCGACGTGTTCAATAACTCTGGAATCATCCTAGAGTATCAGGTTTCTATAAATAAAACAAAGTGAGGCATTTTATGCTTAGTGAAACCCATAACACATTTTATTGAACTCCAAAACCTAAACACAAAAGCACGCTAGAGATCTTTAAGTAATCACATCATCACGTTATATCAGCCTCTTAAAGTGAAACCCTAACTCAGAGTGGGTGATTGTGAATTATGTACATTACCCTACAGTGACATACATGTACCTTGATAATGAATTTACTTTGAACTTTGCAGCAGTTTATCTCACAATAAGCTTTAGCAGCAAAGAATAGGAAAGTGAGACAGTGAACAATATCATTCTTAGAGAGAATGGATGTCAGCCGGTTTGGTACTACTTTGAGCTACAATTAGTACCCCAAGAAAGCACCTCAACAATCCTATATTGAAGGACAGATTATTGAGATAACCTGAGTGGGAGAGTGAAGCCTCCATCAATCAGGGTTGACCATGCATGTTGTGTCCTAGCTGTCTAGATACACAAGCAGGGGAAGTTACAATATGGAAAGCAAGCTGTTGCCCATGCGGCAGGATCCCCCTCTCCACACATCTGATGAACACAAAGGAATGGCAGAGACCTACGCAGGTTGGTACCAGTAGTATCACAGGAGTTACAAGTTAGCGTTGAACTCAATGTAAGACTACCTTAGGGACTCCAGCTCTGGAATTTTCTCTCAGGGTTTACTCCCGAAATTGTCCCTGTGTGTGGGTATAGCCACAAGGCGGCAGAGGTTTGAGATCAGAGTTTTCCTTCTCCTAGATGAGCTGCCAACCATGGCTGACGAGCCCCTTCTGTCCAAAGTGACTGGTCTTAAGCCACCAGTAACTCGTCTTTGCCTCTTCTCCTGTCAGTAGAAACGGTTCTATCAGATCCAGTAGTTAAGCCACACACGCGAAGGCGAGAAGATGGATTTGGTTGTCAGAAGCTATTTGAGGTGCAAGCCATTGGGATCTTGTCCCCATTATCACCCATGGTTATAACAACCTTAAGGAGCCTGAGAAAATCTACAAGGCCTTTTTTTGCACACTGTTTTTTTTCAGATATAGTGGCAGCTGTTAAGACTTTCATGACCATAGTTTGAGTTGCATCTGTAACATGTAGGTAAAGGAAATATTGTGTGCTGTTCCAAGAGTTCCCTGCAGCAGAATTCTTGTATGATCTCCCCTCCAGAGAGCAGGTACCTGAAATATCTTTGCCACCTCCCTTGGCTCTACACCATCATTATATATCATGTCATCTGACATGGGCAGTCATGGTCTATGATCATGATTGTCCTTGGCAAGTTTTTCTACAGAAATGGTTGGCCATTGCCTTCTTCTGGGCAGTACCTTTACAAGATGGGTGACCCCAGCCATTATCAATACTGTTTAGAGATTATCCTTCTGGCATCAGAGGTTGCATAACCAGGACTTGTGATATGCACCAGCTGCTCATATGACCATCAACCATTTGCTCCCATGGCTTCACGTGACCCTGATCGGGTGTCTAAACAGGTGCTTCTTGCCCAAGGGTGACCTGCAGAATCGCAAAGGGAAGGAGCGCCTTACACCTCCTTTGGTAGAGATCTTTCTCCACCCTGCTACCCATGGCTACAAATGCCAGTGCCAGGTAACTTAACAGATGCATATTCGGGTTCTTATTCTGGGAAGCCTGGCTGGTGCCTGCAGGTTTTATTGTCAAGTAATGGGACCCTCACCACCCAGCACATTCTTCATCATTAGAGACCACCAGCACCTAGGATGTGCTCACTTCTTACTGCTGTCATCAGGAAGAAGGTACAGGAGCCTCAGGACTCACACCACCAGTTTCAGGAATAATTATTACCCCTCAACCATCAGGCTCTTGATCCAAAGGGAATAACTTCACTCAAAATCATTGAAATGTTCCCACAACCAATGGATTCACTTTCAAGGATTCTTCATCTCATCTTCTCGATATTTATTCCTTATTTATTTATATCATTGTTTCTTCTTTTTGCATTTGCACAGTTTGTTGTCTTCTGCACTCTGGTTGATTGCCCTAGTTGGGTGGTCTTTCATTGATTCTGTTATAGTTACTATTCTATATATTTGTTAATTATGCCCTCAAGAAAATAAATATCAGAATTGTATATGGTGACATACGTGCACTTTGATAATAACATTTACTTTGAACTTTGAACTTTAAAGTTTGTCGCTTTAAAAGAAGTACAAGCTAGATTCAGCCAGAGCTGGCCACTCACTATATTGAGTTGTCCCTCACTTCTCCCTGCTGATGTGTTCACCCAAACAGGCTGGTCAATAAAATCATTGAAAGGAGCAGATTGTATGTCAATCTCATGCTGTGCCCATGAAAGCTAGGTTACTGAAGTTAGACCCCATGTTGCATTCCTGCCTATTTCAAACTGACTCCTGGTTGAGAAATGGGCATTAATTATTGATCCTAACAGCTCAATGTATAATTTCATACTGCACTCTGCATGTTAAATGTGAGCCAGCTGTAAATCTACATGGACAATTTGACAGTTTGAGAATCTGTACGATACTAAATCAGACGTTAAGGTGGGTTTCGGTGGAGGAATGTCCAAATCATCCATTCACCTTTTACTTAGTATTTTCATCAGCTTGTTCACCACTACCCAGTTAACTTGCTGAATCTCATACAAGGAAGTTAACTGGTGTCTTAAACAAAACAATGGTAAATGTACAATGGAGCAGAATAGTTGCTTAATCTATCTTTTGTTTTGGCTAATCAAGTTTAAGGATTAAGTAATTTCAATGAAAATTCCTTCAGCCATAAAACAGAACACACAAATTCAGCAAAGATTTCTGACATTACAAAGCATTCCAAACCAATTAAACTATTAAATAAAAACAAATTGCTCAGATATTGCATGAACTAAAGCAATTCAAAAGATGTTAATTATCTAAAAAAAAATCAGTACTTCATGGACATAAGCCAATGCAAGCATTTTCAGTGAACCTCCTCAGATAGGAAGTGAAGAGTTGCTGAAGCTTCATCCTCCACTGCTGAACACCACAAGGATGAGAGCAAATATCAAAGTTCGTGGTTGAATAAATTGCAATGCTGAAATTGCTGTCATTTACGCAATCCAACTGCCGTGGTGTACACGGGCAATGACTGAACCCAGGTGCAGAGGAATGGCAGACTCCCATGCGGAGACAGAAACAATAGATTATACATAGTAATTCCAACAGAACATCGATAGCACGACCGAGCAATACCTCGACACAAATCATTCTCAATACAAGGATCCCACCATGAGCTCTAAATGGTGGTCCCCATTAAGTAATCATAAAATGTGGAAAACCCATGCCAGTCACAATTATCCTGACAAGACTAAACAGAAAGCACAAGGGCTTAATGACTAGTGAAGACAGCAATTAATAAACACAGGTGCTCAAGAAACCTGGAAGCCCAACACTCTCTGGCTCACCACAGCGGCCTGCAGGACCCCTGACATCTCTCAGTTGCCAATTTCTACTCCTTCCCCTATTCTTGTCCTGATGTGTCGGCAGCTTATTCCACTCCATAGATGAAGCCTAGCTTGCTGAGTTCTCCAGCATTTCCATGCAAAATCTGGGCGTTACAATTTGCTGTTTAGAGTGGATATGGAAAGGATGTTTTCTACAGAGGGTGAATCAAGGACAAGAGAGTACAGCATCAGGCTAGACGCAGGGGTTCCCAACCCAGGATCCGTGCACCCTTCGGTAAATGGTAAGGCTCCACGGCATAAAAAGAGTTGGGAACTACTGGAATAGAGGAGCTTCCATTCAGAACAGAGATGAGGTGGAATTTCTTTAGCCAGAGGACAGTGAATATGTGGAATTCATTGCCACAGAGAGCTGTGCAGGCCAAGTCACTGAGTATATTTAAAGTAGGTAGATAGGTTCTTGATTAGTCAAGGTATCAGAGGTTACGTAGGGTGAGAGGGGTTGCTCTCATTCTTGTGGTGAATAGATTAGTCATGATGGAACAGTGGAGCAGACTCAGTTGGCCAAATGGCCTAATTCTGCTTCTATATCTTATGGTCCTATGATCTGTTGTTAGGATATTGTTGTGACATTTTCACAGCATCATAATGAAAGAGGAATAGAACATAGAACATAGAATAGTACAGCACAGTACAGGCCCTTCAGCCCACAATGTTGTGGCGACCCTCAAACCTTCCTCCCATATAACCCCCCACCTTAAATTCCTCCATATACCTGTCTAGTAGTCTAGTAATATGAGAAGGAAATTTGAGGAAGCTGCTCGGCAAATCCAAACCATAGAGACGAGAGACATGCATTATCAATCATTCAATCAATGGCAAATCTTCAAATTCCCAAATAAAAAAGGAGAATGAGATAACAAAGTTTTACGTGAAGGCCCATTCCAATCTTGTCAGGCAAAACCATGTTGGGCAATAAATGCAAGCCTGCTGCCTTCACCCTTGTCCCTTGAACGCATGTTAGTAAAAAAATAATAATTGCTTTAAAACAAGTGAATAAAATAATTAAGACTGCATCAGGCAGGACAATATGAAATATATTGACTTCCAGTAAGATGGCAGCATACTCGGATACAGTGGCTTCTACAGGGCCAACCAAAGGAGTTATTGTATTTCTTACATTCACACGACCCTGCTGGACATTCGGATCTTGAAGTACTGCAGGTTTCACCCCATCAGAGAGTTGCTCATTGGCAGGGAAAGTGAAGGAGCTGGACTTGGTGTGGATCGTGCTGCTGCCTGCATCAGAGAGACGTTAGAGGAGTCGGCGCATGTAAGTGGTGTGCATGTAAGTGGTCTAACAGTAAGTGATTGTCTTAGTCGCTTTTCTTGTGATCACAAAACCCTGTCAGGCATTGTTAATGTGGAATGCTACAAGTCCGATTCACTGGTTTATTGGCAAATGGCAAGGTTGGAAGGCGGGGGAGATGCGTGGCCTTGGTTGTAGTGAAGACTAGGCCTTAAGTCCAGTGTCACCTATTTGCAGCTGCCCAAGAGAGAGCTGTCAGAGTCGGTATCTCCACTGGAATGCTGGAGTCAGTGCTGCCCCCAACTGCTCACTCGCCAGAAGACAAAATGTATTGTGTTCGACTGCAGACTGCTGTGACGTTCATGGACTCAGGGTCTTGGACTATATTTCTGTGTGACTGTACGTTTACTGCTATCTTATATCTGCTATATGTGCCTTGTGCTGTGTATGATGGTTGGTGCTGTGTTCTACAAATTGGCCCCAGAGTAACGCTGTTTCATTTGGCTGTATGCAAGGGAATTTATATATGGTTGAATGGTAATTAAACTTGATTAAATTTGAACTTGAATATGAAATAAGATTCACATACAGTACAGTACACAACTCAAAGATTTACCTCAACCCATATACTGTGCAAAAATCTTAGACACACATACACACACACACACACACACACACACACACATCGGTGTCGTGGAGAGGGGAGACTTGCAGCATGGACATCTTCCAGTCTTCCATACAACCTTGCCCTGGAGAGTGAAGACTTTCCAGACGCAGATCCATGGTCTTACAAGACTAACAGATGCCTTTAATTTAATTTAATTTTAATATATACATCTGGGGTTCTTAAGACTTTTGCACAGTACTGTAGTAATTTTATCTATCCCACTGTACTGCTGCAAAAAAAAACAAATTTCATGACATATGTGAGTGATGATAATCCTGATTCTGATATGGGTCTCTATTGTGGACTGAGAGTGGGAAGGCATCAGGGAGAGGAGAATCATGGATGGAAATAGGGTGGGAGAGGAAAGGAAGTGGGAAGCATCAGAGAGACATTCTGTAATGATCAATAAACTAATTGTTTATTAATGTCTTAGGGCTGGGTGTGTCTGCATCCGCGTCACCACCAGGCCCCTGGCACTCCTTCTCTGCCACTCGTCCCACAGCCCTCCTGCGGTGCTCCACCCTTGGCATCCATAGCATCCTTTGTTCCTGCAAGATTTACAAACTTGCTCTCCACTCCGTGTTGACAAATATAGTACTCTGCAGAAGTCTTAGGCACCCTAGCTATATATATGTGCCTAAATCTTTTGCTCAGTACTGCATATTCAGTTAGTTTTTATAGTGTCATGGAGTCATAGAAAAATGTTGTACAGAAATAGTCCCTTTGGCCCATCTGGTCTGTTTTGAGCCATTTAATTTGCCTAATCCCATCGATCCGCACCTGGACCATAGCCATCAATGCCCCTCCAATCCAGGTACCTACCCAAACTTCTCTTAAACATTGAAATCAAGTTCACATGTACCAACTCTGCTGGCAGTCCATCCCCCAATGTCGTGATCATCTGAGTGAAGAACTTCCTCCCATGTTCCCCTTAAATATTTCACCCTTCAGCCTTAACCCATGACCTCTGGTAGTCCCATCCAACCTCAGTGGAAAAAGACTGCCTGCATTTACCCGATCTATACCTCTCGTAATCTTGTATATCTTCAAACATCAAGAATTTCAAGAGAAAAGTCCTAGCCGTGAAACAGCTTTAACTGGATTATGAAGTGATGCAAGAATCCACTGTGATATTTTCAATTACAGTACTTTTTTAAGAAGATAACGCTTTCATCCTGACCTGGAATTAAATCAGTTTGAAGCACTTCCTCTGATTGAATCCACCATTGCTGCAGCTTAAGTTATTACTTAAAATCACTAGAGGATGGTGTCGATCAATTAACTCTAATGTCTAGACATCTTTCACTGGTCTTATTGGATATGTTTGCTGACAATTCTAAGCTCATTCTCTAAGAACAATGTGATAAAATTTGAATTTTGATCTGTGAGAAACAAAGGGCTTTAAAATTTTTTACATTTTCTTCTTAACTTGGAGCACATTTGACAAAATAATCTTCGCCCTACAGATAGTGGTCTGAATGGTCGATAGACAGACAAGCAATGGGACATCGTCTTGTGGGTAGGTCGCCTGGGTGCCTGTCAAAAAGGTTACTTTAACGTTAAACTAATAGAACCAGCGTGCTACATGCTGCTTCCAATGGATTCGCTAGGATCCATTCCTGGGGCTGGTGTCTCAGCACACCACCGTTAAATTCACACTACCTCATGTCGTTCTCTTTCATGTGCATAAGTATCACACACAAGTACTGCATTTCATGCATTCCTGAATTTGTGAAGTGGTACTACATATCTAATTGTTCACAAATATACTTAGCTGCAGCAACCTGTTGTAAAATATTCAGAGCCCTGACAGAAGTGATGCAGCTGATGACATCCCACTCTGACTGTAATTGATCTAACTTTAAATATGAGAAATAACAGATCAGTTTCTTTTTAAATGATGTCTCTACGTTTGCAGGAAATCTGGCAGAAATACGTGTGTCTAACAGTCTTCTGGTACCTTTGGCTACATGCGGAGAGAATGGAAGAGTTTATGAGTATAGGGACAAGAGGAGAAACACCGGCAGATGTTTTTACCACTGGTGACTAAAGTCAAATTTCTCTGAATATGGAACTCTTATTTCCTCGAAGTCAGTGCAAAATTATTGAGGTAGTGTCCATGGGTCACTTCATTGTCCATTCAGAAATCCGACGACAGAGAGGAAGAAGCTGTTCCTGAAATATTGAGTGTGTGTCTTCAGGCTCCTGTACTTCCGCTCTGACGGTATTAATAAGAAAAGAGCATATCTTGGGTGATGAGGGTTCTTAGTAATAGGTGGCACCTTCTTGAAACAACACCTTTTGAAGGTAAGACCATAAGGTCTAGCAGCAGAATTAGGCCATTTGGCCTATCGTGTCCGCTCCACCATTTCATCCTGACTGATCCAATTTTTCTCTAAGCCCCAATCTCCTGCCTTCTCCCCATATCCATTCATGCCCTGACCAATCAAGAATCTTGATGTCCTCAATCCTGGGATGGCTGGTGCCCATGACAGAGCTGCTTGAGATTGCAACCTTCTGCAGCTTTTTCCAATCCTGTGCAGTGCCCCCTCCCCATACTAGATGGTCATGCAACTAGTAAAAATGCTCTCCATGGTACATCTGCTCACTCTCTGGACCATACTGAAAACTTGTCTTGAGTCCTCATAATTCCCGTTATATCAAAGATAAAACAGAAAGTGCTGATAGTACTGCAGAAAGATCATTGACCTGTGTCCCTTTCCAAAACATTGTTCAAGTAAATGAGTGTACTTGAAGACTAATGATAAAATAAGTCAAAATCAGCATGGTTTCTGTTAAGGAAAATCCTGCCTGACAAATCTGTTAGAGTTCTTTGAGGAAGTAACAAGCAGAGTGGACAAAAGGGAGGCAGTGGATGTTACTTATTTAGATTTTCAGAAGGCATTTGATAAGGTGCCCCTCATGAGGATACTTAACAAAATAAAATCCTATAGCATTACAGGAAAGATACTGGTGTAGATAGAGGAATGGCTGACAGGCAGGAAGCAGTGAGTGGGAATAAAAGGGACCTTTTCTGGTTGACTGCCAGTGATTAATGGTGTTCATCAGGGATCAGTGTTGGGACCACTACTTTTCACATTGTTTGTCACTGAATTAGATGTTCAAATTGCTGGCTTTGTGGCAAAGTTTGTGGATGATATGAAGATAGGTGGAGGGGTAGATAGTGCTGAGGAAGCATGTGATTGCAGCAAGACCTAGAAAAACTGGAAAAATAGGCAAAAAAGTGGCAAATGGAATACAGTGTTGGGAAATGTATGATAATGCATTTTGGTAAAAGGAACAACAGTGCAGACTACTATCTAAATGGGGATAAAATTCAATCAGAAGTGCAAAGGGACTTGAGTTTTTGTGCAAGACTCTCAGAAGGTTAATTTACAGATTGAGTCTTTGGTAAAGGAGGTAAAGAAGGTAAACACAAAGTTAGCATTTATTTCAAAGGGAATAGGATAAAAAAGCAAGGAGATAATGCTGAGGCCACTAGTTAGGCCACACTCGGAGTACTATCAATAGTCTTGGGCCCCATATCTCAGAAAGGATGTGTTGTCATTGGAGAGAGTCCAGAGGAGTTTCACAAGGATGCTTCTGGGAATGAAGGGGTTAACATATGAGGAGTGTTTGTCAGCTTTGGGCCTGTACTTACTGGAATTTAGAAGTATTCATGGGGATCTCATTGACACCTACGGAATGTTGAAAGGACTAGAAAAGGTGGATGTGGAGAGGATGTTTCCTATGGTGGGTGTATCCAGAACTAGAGGGCACAGCCTCAAAATTTACGGGCGACCTTTCAGAACAGAGTTAAGGAGGAGTATTTTTTTTAGCCAGTGAGTAGTGAACCTGTGGAATGCTCTGCCACAGACTGCAGTGGAGGCCAAGTCTGTGGGTACATTTAAGGCGGAAGTTGATAGTTTTCTGCTCGATCAGGGCATCAAAAGGCTATGGCAAGAAGGCAGGTGTATGGGGTCGAGTGGGATCCAGGATCAGTCATGATGAAATAGCAGAGCAGACTCAATGGGCTGAATGGCCTAATTCCGCTCCTATGTCTTATGGTCTTATTTAACCCTAGTGCAATTCACAGGATAATTGACAATGAATAATTAACCTACTAACTGGTACGTCTTTGGACCGTGGAGGAAATTGGAGCACCCAGAGGAAACCCACACAGTCATGGGGAGAATGGACAAACTCCTTAGAGACATGCTGGAATTGAACTCTGAACTCTGATGCTGGGAGCTGTCGTAGTGCCAACCGCTTCACTACTGTGGTGCCCAGTTTTCAGCTGCAATATTTATTTTACTGTAATTAGAGGTCTTAGTAGCTTTCATTTGTTATATGCCCTGTCATATAAATCAGGCAATCATGGTCTTTCCATGACCATGATTGTTCTTGGCAAATTCTTCTACAGAAGTGGTTTGCCATTGCCTTCTTCTGGGCAGTGCCTTTACAGGTGACCCCGGCCATTATGAATACTCTTCAGAGATTGTCTGCCTGGCGTCAGCGGTCGCAGAACCAGGACCTGTGATATACACCAGCTGTTCCCATGACTTCACGTGGCCCTGGGGTAGGAGGAGTGGTTAAGCAGGTGCTACGCCTTGTCCAAGGATAATCTGCAGGCTAGCGGAAGGAAGGAAGAGAAGGAGCCCCTTATACCTCCTTTGGTCGAGACGTATCTCCACCCCATCATCCATAATATTTTTATTTACGGCCTTAATATAACTTCTAAAATAGTATTGCAAGTGATGGGAGGTTGGCAAAGATGCCATAAGCAAAAACTATCTAGATAAAACCATAGGACATAGATGTTAAGAGATTTAGAGGAAATCTGAGGGAGACCTTTTCCACCCAGGGAACAGACTACACTGCCTAAAAAAGTGATGGAAACAAGAGTCGTTGATAGCAATTAGAAAGTATTCAGAGAAGCACTGGAAAAGACTATGGGCCCTTTGCCAGAGGAAGGGATTAATATGGATGGCTGCTGGCTGGTTGGTGTGAACTTGGTGTGCCTAACTGTGTTGTATCTGGGAACTGTAGGTTCAGTATGGAGAATGTTAAACTGGATATCTGGACCACCGATGGGAACACTGATCGGATGCCTGAAGCCACTGAAAGGGGAAATCCCAATCTCTGAAGACACAAGAGCTAAGAAGAATTGAAAATGAAAATTGCAACGTCAGGGTTACTCAGTAGGCTGCAAAAGTTCATTAATATTTTCTTAAGGAAAATATGGTTTATTTCCCTCTCATCTGAAAGAAAGAAAGAGGAAATATATGGATGACTGATCTTCCCTAATGCAAAAAAACTTAGTCTGACTGAACCATTTTCAATCAATATGCTGGCTATTCCCAAAAGTAGCTTCATATAATAGTTGTTAAAGCAAACAGCACCATCTACTGCCAGAGATCATAACTGCATATGTTTCCAAGTCAGTATGAGTGAATGACAAATACAACCAACGCACATACAAAATGCTGAAGGAACTCAGCAGGCCAGACAGCATCTACAGAAAAAGAGTAAACAGTCAATATTTCGGGCCAATGACAAATAAAAAATGAGATTCAGCTCCCATCCTAGACAGAGGGGCATATCTTTCTCAGTTTTAATGTTGCTGCTTAATCAGACAGGAATCGGGGAGAATTGTCAACAATACTCAGGTGAAAATAAAATTAAAAAATGAAGATGTCGAATTCTAACATAAAAGTAGGAAACTTTGGAAACATTCATCAAGTTAAGTAGCAAATGTGGGGAGAGAAATTAACCTGATGTTTCAGGTCAGAATTTTTTATTAGAATTGCCCGAAACTTCACCAACTTTCTTTTCTTTTGACAGATGTTGCCTGATCTGCTGGTTCCAACTTTGATTTTTAAATAACAAAATGTACTTTAATGACTGCCATCGACTTCCAGATAAGAGAGGTGGTTGGAACAATGCATCACATGTTAGACCATATGATACATTTAATTGTTGAGAGGTTCACTAATGCCGATAAACACGTTGAATTGGTTTGACTCTTAGAGTCCTCAGCATTGACTCTAGACTCCATGAAATCAAGCATCATGTAATCCTGCTGATGGACTGTTTATCCCATCAGGGAGAAGGCTACGTAGCATCTACACCAGGACTATCATCATTGTTGTTATGGGCCGTGTTGAATGATGTGGGCGATCGTGGTCATCCATCTCTCTTTAATCTGAGAAGTTCCAATAAATTCTTCAAAACTTTTTCCTGTCCATCCCTTGATGTAATTCATGAACGTCATTTGCTGTCGAAGGCAACTTTTTCTTCCATCAATTTTTCCCCGCAAGATGTTCGATCTGCTCTTTCCTCAGTACATGTTCCAGAAATTCCAGCTGCCGTTTCCTGATTGATGGTATCAGCTCTCTTCTTATTCCAGCTTTTCACAACACTTCCTCATTTGTTACTCTGTCCTTTCGTGATATTTCCATCATTCAGAATCAGAATCAGGTTTAACATCACCAGCAAAAGCCACATTTCTGCAGCTTCGAGCCTGCCCCTTTTTCGCTTTGATTTTCTCCGATATTCTCTTCCAAATGTTAGTGTGGAATGAACGTAGCACCACAACACTCTGATTCTTGTACCCATAGAGATTATACTATTCTTTAGCATCTTACTCCAACATTCGAACGTGCATTTAGCAATCACAATCTTTCTTCTAATTTAAACATCAGCCCTGCTGTCAGATGTAATCATGCTCCCTAAGTAATTGCCAGTAATAATACCCAAGTAATTTGCCATGACCACCAGACTCAAAAGCAGATAGTTTCCCCAAGCAGTAAGGCTAATCAATACCTTCACCCATTAACCTACCCCTGCTCAACCAGCACTACTTTATCACCTCCTGTCAGAGTCACCTTACGTACAGACTCTCCTGTGCCTAGTGTCTCTTTATGGACATACAATTAATGTATGTGTATAAGCTAATTTAAGTAATTATATTTATTGTTCTTTTATTATTATTATGTTCTTTATCTTATTGTGCTTTTTTTGGGTTGCATCAGATCTGGAGTAACAATTATTTTGTTCTCTTTTACACTTGTGTACTGGAAATAACATGAAACAATCTTGTATCCTGAATCAGACTGTACAGGGACAAAACCTTTTCCTGGTTACAACTTAACATCCTTCCTCGTCTAATATTTTGGTGTTCTTCCATGTTAAACAGAAGGACCATTGAAAGTAGCAAAGACATAGACAACCTTGGGTTGGACTTCAATGTCCATTGCCAAGGGTTGTATGGTAGTACCATCACTAGCTAAGTCCTGAAGGCTACAGATGTAGGGCTGTGTCTGCAACAGGTAGCGAGTGAACCAACACAAGGGATAGGCATAGTTGGCTTCACCTTCACCACAGCACTTGGCAGATTCCCTACAACTTTATTACTTCATGGCTTTATAGATTCCTCAGTCTCCTGTAACTATTAAGCCAAAGAATCAACGCTGGTTCAATTCAAGGTTTAGCTTGCTGAGAGCAGCAGCTAGTAAACCTGAAAAATGATTAGATACAGTACTGTACAAAAGCCTTAGGCACATATATAGATAGAATGCCTAAAACCTTTGCACAATACTGTATTTGTCATGAGGTAGAGAGCAGGTTTGTAAATGTGGTGGGAGCAAAGCATGGCGAGGGTGGAGCATCACGGGAGGGGTGTGGCACAGGTGGCAGCGAAGGAGTGCCAGGGGTGAAGGGTGGCACTGGTGCAGACACACCCAGCCCTGAGACACCAGGCAAGGTTTCAAAGGTACATTTAATGTCAGAGAAACGTATAGAATATACATCCTGAAATTCTTTTTCTTCACAACCATCCACGAAAAGGGAGGAGTGCCCCAAAGAATGAATGACAGTCTATGTCTTCGCTACTTTCAATGGTTCTTCTGTTTAACATGGAATAACACCAAAATATTAGATGAGGAAGGATGTTAAGTTGTACCAGGAAGAGGTTTTGTCCACATTTAGTCCTTGTTCAGGATACAAGATTATTTAACGTCATTTTTTCCAGTACACAAGTGTGAAAAAAGAACAAGATAATTGTTACTCCAGATCTGATGCAGCCCAAAAAAAGCACGCTCTGTAATTGGATACTGGATTTTTTAACAGTAAGGGCACAGTCAGTCCATGTGGGCAGCGTCGTCTCTAGTCCCATTATACTGAGCACATGACTGTGTTGCAGGATCCAACTCAAACTGTGTCATCAGGTTTTCGGATGACAGACAGTGGTTGGCCTTATCAAGAACAATGTCGAGATGGAGTGTAGAGAGAAAGTGGAGCTGCAGGCAGATTGGTGTGAGAAGAACCACCCAAGCCTGAATGTGGAGAGGACAAAGGAAATCATTGTGGACCTCAGGTAGGTGCAGATGAACCATCCACCTCTGTGAATATATGGCTCCTCTGTAGAGAGAGTTAAATGCACTTGGTCCCTTAATATCACCTCCCTGAACAAGAAGGCACAGCAGCACCTCCACTTCCTAAGAAGATTGAAGCAAGCAGGGCTTTACAAGAGCATCATTGAGAAAGTTACATCCCTATCTAGTACAGAAACAGTGGAGCATTAGACCAGAAGTTCCTACAAAGGTCTGTGACAACAGGTGAGAGGAACATAAGGGTCTCCCTACCATCCACTGGGGACATTTATCAGCAGCAATGCGTATGCAGGGCCCTTGGTATTATTAAGGATCCGATTTGCCTAATGGTAGAAACTCAAAGAGGATCCTGAATAGATGTGTGGAATTGTTAATAATACTAACGGCTCTGCATACGCAGTCCTCCTGATAAATGAACCTGCTGAATGGCCATTCTCACAGTCCTTTGCAGAGATTTCCAGTCCATTGCCCTGATGCTCCCATACCAGAAGGAGGTGCAGGAAGATGGTGCTTTTCATTAAATTGGAAGTCAATCATCCTAGCCCCAAGGCATCACTGCAGGAGCTCCTTCAAGCAGAGTCCTTGACCCAAATATTCTTTAGCTGCTTCAACAGTGACCTCCCCTCCAGAAACAGAAATACTCCCTGATGACTCAGATCTACTTCCAGCTCCCCAGCAAATGAAGGAGTCCATACCTGCATACAGCAAGACCTGGACAGTAATTAGTCATGGGCTAAGGAGTGGCAAGTAACAGTCACACACGAAAGTGGCAGGTAATAACCATCTCCGGCACGAGGTTCTTTTAACTCTGAGTGGCATTAGCAAAGCTGAACCGGCACTCTTGGTCATTCCTGCCTTTTTTCCCCCAGGGTGCTGTTGTGATTTTTACCTTGAAAAGCATTAAATTAATTCAAAGGAGGCCATGGGAGTGCAAAATGTGAGTCTAACTTTGTGTTTTCTTTAAGCAAGGCTCAGGTGTATCACATGGTAGTGTAATGATGTATGTAATTCACATATTTATACATACAACTCAATGAATTATTTAAATGAACAAGAATGATATATATATTTACTCAAATATTACTCAAATATTAAATGCACAACAGGTACCATTGGCCAATACCAGAGGACAGCCATTTAGGTGAGTGATGAAAAGTTTGGGGGAGATATCAGAAGTATTTTTTTTCCTTTAGACAAAGAATGACATGTGTCTGGAACCCAGTCTTGGGGGTACTGCTATAGGCAGATACAACAGGAATACTTGAGCACAATTTCCTCTAAGTTGCACAGTAGTTGAAATGCTCCTGCTCACAGAGCCTTTGTTGCCATGCAGCTGGAATAAAGACGATGTCACAATGTCTACTAGCATGTCAGAACCCTAGTGTGGAGGAAAGGCAGACTCTAATGTAGAGATGGTGACAAGAGTTTATTCAATAGTTCAATACATCAATAGTTCCATTTAATATCAGAGAATGAACACCACACACAACTTGAAATTCTTACTCATCACAGACATCTTATAAAACCTGAAACTCTATTATTCTATATTGAAATTATTCAAGGTGACACCACAAAATGTAACATCTTCAACACTAGGACCCCGCAATTAGCTCTCATCTGGTGTCCACTTAACTAATACAAGTAACACAGAATCCCCATGTCTATCAAAATAAACTTAACAAGCTTAAACAGAAAGCACCAAGAGATTGTATTATAAAAAGTGAGTCGTTGGAGAGAAACACAAGAAATTCTAACCTGTTAGTGACTCTCATTAAACAGCAATTACCCATTTCAGGTGCTCTAAATTTCCTCAGAGTCCAACACTCTCCAGCACCCTGCAGGTACCCACAGAACTCATTACAGTACCCCCCTCCCCCACCCTCAGCACCTGACAGCCCAAGGGAGACCTGAAAACTCAAAACCCAGAGACAACTCATGAGACCCAGGGAACTCAAGAGGGACCATGAGAAAGGCTTGGGAAACCTCGAGAGGCAGGAAGATTTGAGAACCTCAAGACAGACTTGGGAGTCCTTGAAATAGACTTGGGAGTCTTCAAGATGGGGAAAATATTGAAGAAACCTTGGAAACATTGAAAAGTCCTTGGAAACCTTGAATTCCCTGGAAACCTGGAGGGCCATGGGAAACCTAGAAAACCTTGATGACCTTGAGAACCTTAAACACTTAAGTTGAGACACTTAAACCCAGAAAAAGCCTTTGGACATGGAAACTTGAATCCTTGCAAACATGAAACCGGAAACCTAGAGAAGGATCTTGCTCACAGTGTGTTACTCTTCACTATTTTTCCAGGAGCAATTAAGATACAGGAGGCTGTACTCTCAATGTTACAGATTGAGATAACATCGACATGTTTCTCTTATCGCTGAGCTAGTTGGCTCTCTACTGCTCTGTTTCATTTGTTACATGAACGTTCAATTTTCACAGTCTGCACCATGATTTTCATCAAAAGGTTAAATATAAAGAAGCTTACTCTTCATGGGGCTACTTTTCTTGTATGCTTGCACACTCCAGCTAGGGATCAGCTTTTAAAGCAGGGCTCTTCAGAGTTGCAAACTCGTATTACTGTTTCAGCAGACGCTTACACATTAGCTACTATCAAAATCACTCATCAGAACAGACAGATAGGAATTATGTATTGTAAAAGGTTAGTCCATCGCACTACAGTTGTTGGCATGCAGGTTTATTTCAATTATTCCCAATAGGGTCCCTTCGGACATTGATTTGACATTATCAAAGGCATACCATTACTTGCAAGTAACAACATCAGGAAAGGGCAAGTTCTTCCAAAATTTACACTATTGACTTGAATGCTGATTTGTTGAATCAAAAGAACTTTATCGATAAGTTTACTTGAAGCGCACAATAGCTAGGCAGACCAGGGTGATGGGACATCGAAACTGGGAACCCGTGTTACGACTTGAAAAGCTTGGAACGGAGGCTAGAGGATCTCAGAACATAGACTAGAGAAGCTCAGAACATGAACTTGAGAAACTTGGAACGTAGAATAGAGAAGCTTGGAATGCAGACTTGAGAAACTTGGAACGTAGACTAGAGACATGCGGAACATAAACTTGAGAAATTCAGAATGAGGACTTGAGAATAGAAGGCATTCAAAATACTGCTGTTCATCCTCTGGTGAGTCCATTACTTGGCAGGGTCCTTCTGTCACAAGGTGCACTGGCAAAATTGGAACCCAGGTGTGAAGGAAAGATAGACTCCAATGTAGAGACAGTGACAAAAGGTTATTCATATTAATTCCAAAAGAACGTTGGTGGTTCGTCACTGCAAGAAATAGCACCCTGAAAAGTCGAACTCCGCGATTAGCGCTAATCAGGCATCTGCTTAAATAATACAACTAACACAGAATCCCTGAGTCTATCCAAATAAACTTAACGAGCTTAAATAGAAAGCACCGGGAGACTGCGTTATAAAGAGTGAATCGCTCGAAAAAACAACACAAGGAACTCTAAATGATTAACAACTCTCATTAAACAAAAATTAACTAGTTCAGGTCCTCTTAAAAAAAACCTCCGAGAACCAACTCTGTGCGGTGACCTGCACAGGCCCCCGAAGAGCTCATTACAGACAGACAAGAAGAAGTTGACGAAATGTGAAAGATTTTCTTTGTTGTATGCTATTTCATTACCCCCTCAATTGGTAATTAAAATCAAAAGTGTGTGATTATTTGATTTTCATTCTAAATATTCATAGTATGCATATTACAAATCAAAACATTTAAAGTGCTGCACAGTCTTCAGGACATGTAAAAACATCCTGCTCAGAGAAATAGTTGGTCCACACAGCTGTAAAAAAAAAATTAGAAGGAACATAGCATTTGAGAGACTCTTAGATAGGCATATGGATGTAAGAAAAATGAGGGTTAGGGGGCTGTCTAGGAGGGAAGGGTTAGATTAATCATTGAGAAGTTTTTATTTTCAATTGGCATGACATTATGGGCTAAAGGGCCTGTATTGTACTGTGCTGTTCTATGTTCTCTTTTCTCTGCAGTGTTTAGATGACGCCAAGTGGTTGCCTCTTTGAGCTCATCTGAGGAAAGCAGCTTAATTCCTCTCTTTAATGTCTCTTTTGTTTCCTTTTCAGGGTGGTTGGGGTCCTATTGAGGTCCTGATGTGCAAGCGGCACTCAAACTGCATTTTTTTTAAACAGTGGATGAGTTCCCATTCCTGAAGCTTGTTGGCCGACCGTTTTCCAACATTCTCCAGCCGCGGTTTGGAAGATAGCGCCTCCGGGGTGCGACCCTGCACGGCCCTGTGGATGACCGATTTTAGGCCGGTGTTGCAGACCGAGGCGTCACTGGCGATGGAACATTCGGATTGTGCTGCGCCTGATGTATGGAAAAGCAAAATGGAAAACTGTAACACCGTAACAGCGACTGTCAGCCTCCCCTTTCACTGTGAAATGTGTGACACCTCTCTGTCTCTTGTTAATAAAGGAGAGAGAGCCCGTGGCTTGTTGAACTGTAGGGAAAACAATAGTTTTATGTTGACTGCAGATCATGGTCTCTCTTTGGGTGCTTTGCTGTTGCTTGTTGGGTGGCGGGTGCTGACACTTTTTGCTGAAATATGGGTGGGGGTGGAGGTTTTTGCATTGATGCTCATTGCTGCCCGTGCCGGGGAGAGGGCTCTCTGGGGATTTAATGTTTTTCTGTCGTTGATTCTTTTGGAGTTCTTCTGTTTTTCATGGATGTCTGCAAAGACAAGTATTTCAGGTTGTACGCAGTGTACATTCTCTGATAATAAGTGGAACCATTTGAACCGTTGAACATAAATACCACAGCCGCAAGACCAAATCAGAACCCAAGTATGCTGTGGAGATTGATTCATCCCTAATATTCTAAAGCTCTTCCACCAACTCCAAGGCACAAGCAACAGGCACGATTGAATAACCTAGACTTGTATGGATGAGTGCAGCTCAGAAGCCCAGAATCAGTCAAATCAAAGCACTTACTTAGTTGGCTCTTTATCAAAGATTCTAAGCTTTCTATCCACAAGTGCACAGTGGCTGCAGAGTGTGCCATCCACAGAATGCATTGAAATGGAGGCACAGGAGCCTGAAGATTCACATTCAACAGTTTAGGAAGAGGTTCTGCCCCTCTACCATCAGATTTTTGAATTGACACCGAACTCATGAACACTATTCTTTTACACTACTAAATGTATTTTATTATAACTTATAGTAATTTGTTACGCCTGCACTGTACTGTTGCCACAAAATAACACATTTCATCCCTTATGAAAGCGACCTGCATGGCGGGATGGAGACACATCTCTACCTGAGGGGGTGTAAGGCGGTCCTTCCCCCTTGTGACAGCAATACATAAAACTATTACAGTAGTGTGCAAAAGTGTTAGGCACCCTAGCTATATATATGTGCCTAAGATTTTTGCATAGTACTAAGATTTTGTACTGTACTGTACACAGTAAGTGTTAGGGCATGAACAAGATCTCTCTCTCTCTACATATACATACTATATATACACACACATGCACACACATGCACACACACGCACACACACGCGCGCGCACACACACACACACACACACACACACGCATGCACACACTGTATACACACTATAAATAACTATAGCAGTATGCAAAAGTGTTAGGTACCCAAGCTATATATACGTGCCTAAGACTTTTGCATAGTACTGTAGTTCTGTTTTCTGTAATTGTTTCATTATTCCAGAATCTTCAAGGTTTTACTTATGCGTTTTGATTGCTGTTTTAACTTTTTTTTTTAATATATATACCAAGATCTTACCAGTTCCAGGAATATAGACTCTTGAAAAACTAATTATAAACCAATGAAATAGTTTGATAAAGATTTTGTTTAGAAAAGAAATAGATTGGAAAGTGCAACCAAACTATGCCTGAGGGGATTTTAGCGCAATGTCCCTCCTGCAAAAATTGCTGCAATGTAATTTCATTAGACACACTATTAAAGAGCAATGATGTAAAAACGTTTTGTAATTGAAACCACTCACCTTGTATTTCCTCCAATTAAACTGTATCAGTTTGGCATTTTGGTTTCACTGTTCAGTCTCCTGAAAAACGTAATTGCAACTTTTTGGCCTTAAGGTCACTGCAAAGCCAATTAGAAAAAAAAAACAAGGATGGGTAACCTGTTATTCTAATTATCTAATGCTAGTGTCATGGCTGTTTCTTACAGCAGAGCGCACTAGGTTTTTGTCTCTTCATCGAGTAGGTGCACCCAGAGGCTGTTTTAATTCAATATAATCGGTTGTGAGTAGACAGCTTAACACTGCTTCAGCAGTAAAAATGTACTTATGTCAAGTATGTGAATGATAGGTAGTGACATGATAAAACTGAAACCCTTTATCCAGAGGAAATTGAAAACTTCATCTAGCAATATGTTAATCAATTATCCGGGAGATCATAAAGACATAAAGTGAGAGAATTGTACATGAACAGGCTCATTGGCCCCTCATATCCATGCTATCCTTTGTCCCATCTACATGTACTGTGGAGAGCATTCTAACCGGCTGCATCACCATCTGGTATCGGGGGGGGGGGGGGGGTGGAGGCTACTGCGCAGGATCAAAATAAGCTGCAGAGAGTTGTAAACTCAGTCAGCTGCATTATGGGCACTAGCCTCCCCAGCATCCAGGACAACTCCAACGAGCGATCCCTCAGAATGGTGACGGCCAACATGATTGTTCTCATTACTACCATCAGGTAGGAGGTACAGAAATGTGAAGGCACACACTCAATGATTCAGGAACAGTTTCTACCCCTCTGCCATCCAATTTCCGAATGAACATTAAAACCATGTACACTACCTCACTACATTTTTATTTCTATTTTTGCACTATTTATTTAATTTAACTATTTAATATATTTATATTTACTGTAATTCAAGTTTTTTCTATTATCATGCATTGCAATGCACTGCTACCGCCATGAACAAATTTCACAATATATGCTGGTGATAATGAAAATGATTCTGATTCTAAGCTATCAAAAATCCATAGGAAAGTTTGGCCATATACTGCATATAGTATATTTAAATAAGATTGAGCTAGGTCATCTATAGGGTTCCCAAATATCTCTCTAAACACTTCCCCAGTAACTCTGATAACATAAAATTTTCCTCAGACCTTGAAGGTCAATCATCTGTGGAAGTGAGAAGGATGAAGGATGCCTGGAGATCCTTCTACTGCTTTCATGGGCAATCCAATTTTATATAAGTATCTTGAGCATGGCAACATGAATTAACTTTTCTGCCAGCATCCCACCAAGGTGATTAGTGGGATATCTATTAAAATCAATTCTCTAATTCTGATTTTGATTCAATCTCATTTACCAGCATTAGGACCATACTCTTCTACATCCTACTTATTCAAATGTCTAACTTCTTCTTCTTCTTGGGCACTTGGTTCCCAGTGGAGCAAAGGCCATCGATCACCTCCCCTCTCCATCGTCCAAAGTCAATGGTGTAGTTGGAGTTCATCAATGTTTCTGTAATCCATTGGATCCACTGTGCGGGGGATTGGTCTATACAGCTTCATAAGAGCCCTGTTGGCTGGCCTTATCCTTTACCAAGATGAGGAGGTAGGGTTGGACTCTGAGAGGCAAATCTCTCTAGACTCTAGATACCTCTTAAATAACCAATAAAACTTTGCTTCCAGAGAAGCTCAATGCCTTCTATGCTCACTTTGACCACCAGAACAGGGAAGAACCATCATTCACCCCCACATCTCCCAATGAACCTTTGGCCTCAATATCTGAAGATGACGTGTGGGCTGCCGTCAAGAGGATGAATCCAAGGAAAGCATCCAGTCCAGATGGAGTACCTCTCCGAGTACTGAAGACCTGTGCTGACCATCTGGCCGGTGTGTTCATTGAGATCTTTAACCTCTCGTTTTGGCAGTGTGTGGTACCCAGATGCTTCAAGCAGGCTTCAATCATACCGGTGCCCAAGGCGAGCATGGTACCCTGCCTCAGTGACTATCCCCCAGTGGCACTGACATCCATAGTGATGGAGTATTTTGAGGGGCTGGTGAGGGTCCTGTTTGAGTGGGGACTCAGATCTGCTCTAGTTTGCCTACCGGAGCAACAGGTGCACAGTAGATGCCATCTCATTGGCATAACCTGGAACATCTAGACAGCAAAGAAATGTACAGCAGGATGCATTTTATTGATTATAGCTCAGCATTTAATGCCATCATCCCCTCAAAACTAATCAGTAAACTCCAGGACCTGGGCCTCAATACCCCCTTGTACAATTGGATTTTGGATTTCCTCACTTGCAGACCCCAGTCAGTTCAAATTGGCAAAAACATCTCCTCCACAATCTCCATCAGCACAGGTGCACCACGGGGCTGTGTGTTTAGTCCCCTACTCTACTCAGTTTACACCCATGACTGTGTGGCTAAGTACAGCTCCAACACCATATACAAGTTTGCTGACGACACCACTGTTGTAGGCCGTATCAACGGTGGTGATGAATCAACATAAAGGAAGGAGAATAAAAATTTGGCTGAGTGGTGTCACAACAACAGCCTCTCACTCAATGTCAGCAAGACCAAGGAACTGATTGTAGACTTTAGGAGGAGGAAACCAGAGGTCCATGAGCCAGTAATCAACGGATGATCAGAGATGAAGAGAGTTAGTACCTTTAAATCACAGAGGACCTATCCTGGACCCATCATATAAATGTATTTGTAAAGAAAGCACGACAGAACCTCTACTTCCTTAGCTGTCTACGGAGATTCGACATGACATCTAAAACATTGACAAACTTCTATAGGTATGTAGTGGAGTGTGCATTGATTGGCTGCATTATGGCCTAGTATGGGAATACCAATACCTTTGAATGGAAATCCCTACAAAAGATAATGGATTTGGCCCAGTACATCACGGGTAAAGCTCTCCCAACCATTGAGCATATCTACACGAAACGCTGTCGTAGGAAAGCAGCATCTACCATCAAAGATCCTCACCACCCAGACCATGCTCTTTCCTCATTGCTGCCATCAGGCGGAAGTTACAAATGTCTCAGGATTCGCACCACCAGGTTCAAGAACAATAACTACCCCTCAACCAGCAACAAAAGAAGATAATTACACTCATCTATTGAGATGTTTCCACAATCAATGATCTCACTTTAAGGACTTTGTATCTTATTATTTCACACTCTTGTTATTTATTGCTATTTATTTATGGCTGTATTTGCACAATTTGTTGTCTTCTATGCTCTTGCTCTTTCATTGATCCTGTTTACAGTTACTATTCTATAGGTTTGTTGAGTATGCCAGCAGGAGAAATAATATCAGGGTTGTATGTGGCAACGTGTATGTACTCTGATGGTAAATTTTACTTTAAACTTTAAACTTTTTGAACTTTAATTATAAGTGCCTTTTTTCATCTCTAGTGGCTCATTCCAGATATCAATCATTTTCTGTGGGGGAAAAAAACATTCATCATCATCGTCATTGTCATCATCATCATCATAACGTGCCATGCCATATGACGTAGCAACCACGATCTTTCCACGAACGTTACTGTTGTTGGCAAAATTTTTACAGAAGTGGTTTGCCATTGCCTTCTTCTGGGCAGTATCTTTATAAGAGGGGTGACGCCCCCAGCCATTATCAATACTCCTTAGAGATTATCTACCTACCATCAGTGGTTGCATAACCAGGACGTGATATGCACCAGCTGCTCATACAACCATCCACCACCTGCTCCCATGGCTTCACATGACCCTGATCTGGGGGGGCGGGGCTGTGGAGGGGGGGGGGTAGGTTGGTGGCTACACCTTGCACAAGGGTGACCTGCGGGATAGCGAAGGGAATAAGTGTCTTACACCTCCTTTGGTAGAGATGTACATCCATCCCTCCACCCAAAAAAAAAGACAACACCCTTCAGATTCCTCTTAAATCTCCAAACTGCACCTTAAACACATGCTTTCTTGTCTTTGATACAATTCTAAAGAGAAAAAGAATTTGACTGTCAACCCTATCCATAACTCTCATATACTTCCATCAGGTCACCGCAATGCCTCCTTTGCTCTAGGAAAAACAAAGCCAACCTATGGACCCTTATCCTACCCTATAACTAAAGTCCATCAATCCAGGCCACATCCTGGTGAATCTCATCTTCACTCTCTCCAGTGTAATCACACACTTCCTTTATCATGCTAACTAGAATTGCACACCACACTCTAAACGCAACCAAACCCATTGTTGTAAATTTACAACATAACATCCCAACACATATTCTTTTACAGACCTGTGAAGGTAAGCAGGCCATTTGCCTTCTTCACCACCCTGTTGAACTTCTTCACCACTCTCTGGGAAATATGGACTTTGGGTCTCCATATTTATCAACATTTGTTAATGCCCTAACATTTACTGTGTACAGTACAGTGCAAAATCTCCAGCACAAATATTTTGCTAGGGTGCCTAAGACTTTTGCACAGTATTATAGTAATTTTATGTATCGCACTGTATTGCTGCCACAAAAAAAATCATGACATGCTGCCTGGTCTTCTGAATTCCTGCAGCATTTTGTGTGTGTTTGCTTGGATTTCCAGCATCAGCAGATTTTCTCTTGTTAGTATTCAGTTTAGTTCAGTTCAGTTCAGTGCAGCTAGCCAATGAAGACCACAGGACCAATTTTCACCAAAGCACCCCTGTCCATGTTGATCGCCCAATCAAACTGCTCAAAAACAGGAAAAAAAGACAAGTTAGAATCTAGGAAAACATGCAACATGAGCCTCAGGGAGCATATGCCACAAAATTCCAATGAGGTCCAGTCACTAGTGTCAAGTGTGTATTGTCAGACTCATCTTGGAACCCAGGAAAGAAGAAGATTAAAAATAATTGTATCAGTCGTGAGTACCACCCATCATCAAGGGCATATCTCTGCCATCAGTCCCTGCAGCAGAAGAGGAGATAGGGAGGGTCATTTTGGTAACATGGAAGCAGCCTTCTGTGTCTTGGCAAGGCCTACTCCCCCAGTCAAAGCCCAAAAAGCTACTTGTTGACTGACATCACCCAAGCATACCTGGAAACTTCTGTCCAAAATTTCATCATTGTTCTCGTCTCACCCAACCTTACCGGGAAAAGCCTACTTGCATTAATCCTGTCTATACCCCACATTGTTTTGTATACCTCTATCAAATTTCTCCTCATTCCCCTGCACGCTGGGGAATAACATCCTAACCTATTCAATCTTTCCCTGTACTGTAACTCATGTCCTCAAATCCTGGCAAGATCCTTGTAAAAATTTTCTCAGAACTCTTTCAGTCTTATTGACATCCTTCCTGTAGGTAGGTGACCAGAACTACACACAATACTCAGAATTATCCTTTTCACGCAATTTCAACATGACATTCCAGCTCCCGTATTCAGTATCCTGATTTTCGAAGGCCAATGTGCCAAAAGCTTTCTTTACAACCCTATCTACATGTGACACCACTTTCAAGGAATTATGAATCTGTATTCCCAGATCCCTCTGTTCTACTGCGCTTCTCGGTGCCCTACCGCTCATAGTACAAATTATATCCTGTTTGTTCTACCAAAATGCAACACCTCACACTTGTCTGCATTAAATCCCATCTGCCACTTTTTAGACCATTTTGCCAATTGGTCCAGATCCCACTGCAAGCTTTGATAACTTTCCTCACTCTATTATTATTGCAATTATTTCTCTTTTTCTCCCAAATCCTAGTTAATAGTTAGAAATACACACCGTTTATCGATTTATGTAATGTTATTTTGACCAGTTTGATTGGCTTGTTTGTAGGTAGGTGTGTTTTTAATTTGCCAGTGGAAAATTAGTCAGTATTGGATTGATGGATCATTATGTACCCGACTACAAGCAGAACAATTAAATGTTTGCTCATTTTCATTTGAATAAATACATTTCTTCCATATACTATAGCAAAAATAGTGGGAAGTTAGAGGATTGGGAAGCTTTTAAAAACCAACAGAAGACAAAGTCATAAATAAGGAAAAGATGGAATATGAAGGTAAGCTAGCCAATAATATTAAAGATCTTTATCCTATGGTCCTATTAATAGTAAATGGCTGGCTGCTCTTTACGAGCTATGGAAAGAATATAAAGATACGGGCTAATTGCAGAGAATTACACATCATTTCCAGCATATGACCAGGCTATCAAGCCTATCTAATATGCTGGTGCTATGTGCCACACCAGCTCCAACCTATTTCAGCTAACCCCACCAGTGTGTATCATCCCCTCCCGTGTACTTAAACACAAGGGATTCTGCCGATGCTAGAAATCCAGAGGAACACACACAGATCAGGCAGCATCTATGGAAATGAATGAGTAGTCCGTGTTTCAGGTCAAGACCCTTCATCAGGATTGATTCCTATGGACTTACCTAAACTACTGTGGACTAGTGGCATATTTCAGTTTCTAACCAATCTCTAGGGGAAATATATCCTCCTCAATTTTAATTGGTTTTAACAATGTCTTATATTTGTGACCCTTAGCTTTGATCTTCCACTCTAGAGGAACTATATTTTCTTTACACACCCTCTCAGCATTATTACAATTTCTATAATTTACAAGAGAAAAGATTCCCAGCCTACCTAAACATTCATGAAAGGCTTAGACAGAATGGATGTGAAGAGGATGTTTCTAATATTGGGGGACTCTAGGATCAGAAAGCACAGCCTCAGAATAGAGGGATGTCCACTTAGAACAGAGATGAGGAGGATTTTCTTTAGCTGGAGGGTAGTTAAGTGGCCAAATGGTTAAGGCATTTGTCTAGTGATTTGAAGGTCGTTAGTTCAAGCCTTGGCTGAGGCAACGTGTGTTGTGTCCTTGAGCAAGGCACTTAACCACACGTTGCCCTGTGACGACATCGGTGCCAAGCTGTATGGGTCCTAATGCCTTTCCCTTGGACAACATTGGTGGCATGGAGAGGGGAGACTTGCAGCATGGGCAACTGCTGGTCTTCCATACAACCTTGCCCAGGCCTATGCTCCCTGGAAACCTTCCAAGGTGTAAATCCATGGTCTCATGAGCCTAACGGATGCCTATAGAATAGATAGTTAATCTGTGGAATTCATTGCCACAGATGCCTGTGGAGGCCAAGTCATTGGGTATACTTAAAGTGGAGGTTGATAGGTTCTTGATTAGTAAAGGCATTAGTAAGTACAGGGAAGAAGACAGGAGAATGAGGTTAAGAGTGATAATAAATCAGCCATGATGGAATGATAGTGCACGCTCAATGGGCCGTATGGTCTAATTCTTCTCCTATGTCTTAAGTTGTTATGATCGTATATACCAAAGAGCTGGACACCGTGTAATTTCCCATGAGATTAGCATTTAAGATTTGATTTCTTGACACCAGTTCTATTTACAACATGACTCCCATGAGAAATATTTCAGTAATGATGATTGACATTATGAATGTTATAAATAATATTTACAGCATGTATTTGACATGGTGTAAAGTAGCTTTAAAGTTCCAATGTACAAAGTAGATAATAGTTTATATTTTTTTGAACAGAAAGATTAAACACTCTCATTACAGCACCTGTCAGAAGTGAATGAACAATCTTTAAACCCATGACACTGATCAATCAGGTGTCACACGTTACGATACGTTCTCTGATAGGGTCACGGACGTACCAGGCAAATACTGTGCCCTCAGAATTTTGATTCCATTCTATATCCACTACAAAAAGTATTGCAAGCCATGATTGTAGCTAACGAGTTCACAACGGATCCAGTTTCAATGCAGATCATTATCATTGCCCTAACACTTCTCTCAACGTTTCCTGACACAATGCAGGCTCCTCACCTGCAACAAACCTCTGGCAGGAATGGATAAAATCAACAGGGAAAGAGGAAAGTGTTCAGCCCATGACACTTCTGCTCCAGGACCCGAGGGCATGCGGAACACAGTGAGGGGTTCCGATTGGTCATCCAGGAGAACCTTTGCAAAGGTCCAGTGTAGTGATGTACTTTGCCCACCCAATTATTTCTGCCGGGTTATCAATGTAGGGTATAGGATAAGCATCAAAATTAGAAATGCACTCAACTTACGGAAATCAATGCATATCCTCAGGGTGCTATTCTTCTTGGGGATGATAATGTCAGGACTGCTCCGCTCATTATTTGAAGGCTCGGTGACTCCCAGCTCCCTGCTCTCAACCTACAGGGCCCCATCTAGTTTCTCCGGCACCCTGTGGCAACGTTGGCTTACTGAACCCTGGTCAGGTCTGATCCTGATGGAATGACTTAGCTCCAGCAGAGACCTTTGTCATCCTTGGTCTCTGCTGAAGCATCTGTGGAAAATCGGCAAACACCCTCTGCGGCTCCACTGATCGGCGGCCATCGAGATGGGAGAGATCAACCTTCCCGGGCCCCTTCCAGGTCTCCATGACTCTTACTGAATCATCTTCTGTACAAATATCAGAGGTTGGAGAACCAGCGTACCTCTCAAGGCACCTTTGCCAGCATGACTTTCTAGGCCTTTTGGTTCCTCCCTCGCACAGACTAGCATCCAAGTCAGGCAGAGACTGTAACCCAGTCATTGCTTTGGATTTAGTACGAGTCATGACAAAATAAGAAACAGCACTATCTACCCTTGGAGTTACAGATGGATGTTATTGGCTAATTACCTTCTTCAGTAACTCATGTACAATAACACAGGCAACTCTCTCCCCCAGAATCATGTCAACTGGTGGTTTCTCCAGCACCCCCACTTTCATCAAGTATTTATGGTCGTACAGCTCAATAGTGAGTTCTTCCAGTGGCTCAGACTTCCAGTCACCGTAAACACATTGAACAGCCATTTGGTGACTGTAGTCAACACCAAAGGCATAGCATGACTTTTTTTTAATTAATGACAGTGAGCTACCAGAATCTAAAAACACTTTGGTAACAGGTTTTCCACCAGTTTTGGCCATTATAAACAGAGGCTCTTTCTCCTCACAGTCTGCTTGTTTTCCATTACCATACTCACAATCATTACAGTCAATATCACCATCGTCACATTCTCCCTCTCTTGCTACATAGCACTCATGGGCTTCCTGAGAGGGCACACAGAGGACTTATGGCCGGGTTGCTGACAATGGTGGCAAATAAGAATATTAGAAGAAGTTACAAAATGTTCTTTGCCCTCGTTTCTTCCAATCCCCAATTCCACAGTAACCTGAGAGTCACTTGGAGCATTAGGGTCTCTATTGCTTCAGAATGATGGCTAGAATGGCACCCCCTTGCAGGGCAAGTCAGGCCAGAGTGAATCCATCCACTCATGCTCTCAGGCCCATGTTCCAGTGTCTGGAGGAAGAACCTGCAGCAACTGCTCTGGAACAATAGCCTCACTAATCTCCTCCTTGGACTTCTGCTCTCGTCGAATCCATCACCGGCAGAGACCCCTCAGGTGATGACATATCTCAGTGGGTGACTCCCCTGGTGGTAGTACAAGATCAGAAACATTGGCCATAGGTTTCTGACAAGATATCAAATGTAGCCAGCAGCGCCTCCTTCAAGTCAGGATAGTTTTGGACCTCTCTTCATCCATTGCAGAGTAGGCTTCAAGAAGTTTACCTGTCAGTAGTGGCACCAGCTGACAGGCCCACTCCTCCTCTGGCCATTGCCATATCCGGGCTAAACCTGAGAAAATAGTTCCTGATATTGTCACCATGTTGATAACAAGGTATCTTGGGACCCTTCGGCAGGGTTTAGAGTTCCTTTCATCTCTCCTCTACTGGGTAGACAAAAGGTCTTTGAACAGATTTTCCAGGGACAATCCAGAGGTGGTACCACTGAAGGCCCTTCTTCTCCTGGCCTGAGTTTGGCCCTGGGCTGAAGTTCTTCCTCCTCTGAGATCGCCACTGTTTCCCAGGTATCTGCTTCATTTTTAGCGTCAGGGAGGTTTTCTGGCATGGGACCCCAATCCCACTCTCCCTCCAGCACCTCTGTGTGACTGGCCATCCCACCACTGCCACCATGAGTTAGATACATGGGTTATAACCAAAGGAAAACCGGCTGGAGTCACTTAATACTTTAGTGCAAAGGTGTGTCAAAAATCAAGCTCACAAAAATTAGCAAAAATAGTGAAAACTGTCACTCACTATTTACAAAGAAATACCTATCAGAAACACTGTTCTTATTCTTGTCCAGTGTGAGCTCCTGACAGCCCCCTATCCCTCCCCCATACTGAGGGTGATGAGCCGTGTTTATTAGGTACCAGGACATATCATCTTTAATTATTAACAATGTTAACCCAAGGATACACATGAATCAGAATATGATGCACCCCACAATGTAGTTACAATCAATCATACTGCAAATGAACAGAAATATCTACCAGAAATACAGTATACAAACAATATATACCCATTTACACATCTCCATTACTAAGGAAATGGAATATTCCAATGTGTACAGAGGGAAAGCCACCAGAAAGCCAACCCGAGCGCATCAGCTTGGGTTAGGATCCATTATGAGAATATACCGGGGGAAGATATTGAAGTGCGCACACTCAGCAGAACGACAGTGGAATGACAAGGCAATGTTTGTGTGTGTGTGTAAGGAGTGTGTTTATCAAGTGCTCTCCGTCACAGTGCATTGGTCTATATTCCCGAATGTGAATCACTTTGTTGTTCCTTTTAAAGTATCAGTCAGTTATATCCATAATCATGCCAGTTACACGTAAATAGCTGCTTCACTCTTCAGTGTTTTCCCTTTTATTCCATAATGACTTGAAACCAGCTCAATAATGGAATCAACGTACACAGAAAATGAACACAAGTACAAGGTACATTAGCATTGTCCACGTCTCTGCTACGTCAGTCAATCTGTTGCTGATGTTTATCAGCCCATCAGTCATTCACTTGTCAAGTCCAGATAGGATTGCCGATAGGCCAAATTAGGACACTGGCAGATGAGGTACATGTTTGTGAAAGTATGTCAATATGAGTATGCACCCTAGTGATGTCGTTGTTATCCTGAAAAGAGAAAGCAAAGCCCTGAAGTGGAGATGGGAGGGTGAAGCTCATGTGGTCCTTTGGGAGTTCAAGGGTGGAGTTCAAGCAGATCTGAAGGGGAGATGGTAAGTGGATTATACAGGGTGAATGTGGAGCCAGAATGGACAGATCAGGATGAAACAGAAACCATGCAGATAAATAGGATTAGTGTGGATAACCTGGTTGTTACAGCTGGTGGTGGTAATGGGGATAAGCTCCCACTGCCTACTAAATGCTCCCTAAGGCATACGCCTCAAATAGCTTCTGACAGCCAAATCCAGCTCCTGGCCTTAATGTGTGGCTTAGCTACTAAGCCCAACAGAGCCATTTCTCCTGAAAAGAGAAGGAGCAAAGGTGGGTCACTGGCACCTTAAAACTGATCACTTTGGGCAAGTAGGTCTCATCAGCCGTGGTCAGTAGCTAATCTAGGAGAAGGAAAATTCTGATCATGAACCTTCGCTGCCTTGCAGCTGTACCCGCTCATGGGGAGGGCTTGAGGAGTAAGCTCCAAGGGATAAATCCGGAGCTGGAGTCCCTGAGGCCTTCATTGAGTTCAATGCTGACTGGCAACTCCTGCGATGCTGTTGGTGCCAAACTGCATCCGCCTCTGCAGTTTCTTTGGGTGCATGGAATGCACTACCGGCAACGGTGGTGGAGGCGGATACAATAGGGTCTTTTAAGAGACTCTTAGATAGGTACATGCAGCTTAGAAAGATAGAAGGCTATGTGGTAGTGTAATTCTAGGCAGTTTCTAGTGTAGGTTACATGGTCAGTACAACATTGTGGGCCGAAGGGCCTGTAATGTGTTGTAGATTTCTATGTTCTATGTTCATTCACTATGTGGAGAGGAAATGTTTGCTACACGGCCAACAGCTTGTTCTCCATATTGTACTGGCCAGGCTTGTGTATCTAGATAGCTAGCACGTAACATTCATGATCGACCCTGACTGACGGAGGCCTCTCTAGAGAGGAATGCATGAAATGGTGGTCAAAGAACTGTGTATGACTCTATGATGTTAGTCTGCAGGACAGAGAGAAATATTACATAAAGTTTAATGCACAGCAGGCTTGAAGATACTGTTGCTGTTTAGGTGGGATATGGAACAAAATGACCCCTCAGGTGGAGAAAGCCCACAAAGGCAGCCTAGGGAAGTATATCTATGAATCATCATTATTTCTTCCATGATTCACTTGTCCATTCATCCCTGGCCATTAATCTGCCTCCCGGTACTTATCCCTGCAAGCAGCTAAAATGCTACACCTGCCCATTCACCTCCTCCCTCTCCTCCATTCAGAGCCCCAAGCTGTCCTTCCAGGTGAGACAACACTTCACCTGTGAATCTGCTGGGGTTGTCTATTGTGTCCGGTGCTCCCACTGTGGCCTCCCTACATTGGTGAGATCCATTGTAAATTGGGCGACTGGTTCATTAGTATCTCTGCTCCATTCAGCAAAAGCAGAACTTCCCGGTGGCCAAACATTTTAATTCCCATTTCCCTTCCTGTTCCGACATGTCTGTGCATGGCCTCCTCTTGTTCAGGATGGAGGAGCAACACCTTATATTCCATCTGGGTAGCCTCCAACTATATGGCATGAATATTAATTTCTCCTTTCGGTAAAAAAAAATTCCCACCCACTCCACTCTTCTTCTATTCCCTACTGTGGCCTCTTACCTCTTCTCATCTGCCTATCACCTCCCCCTAATGCCCCTCCTCCTTCTCTTTCTCCTATAGTCCACTCTTCCCTCCTATCAGATCCCTTCCTCTCCAGCCCTTTACCTTTCCGACCCACCTGGCTTTACCTATCACCTTCGAGCTACCGTCCTTCCCCTCCCCTCACCTTGTTAGTCTGGTGACTCTCCCCTTCCTTTCCAGTCCTGAAGAAGGGTCTTAGCCTGAAATGTTGACTGGTTATTCATTTCCTTAGATGCTGCCAGACCTGCTGAGTTCCTCCACATTTTGTGTATGTTGATATGAAACATTTACAAGTTTACACGGGAAGGATGGAAATGTTCTTTCTGACATGAGGCAGAAGATTTTATTTGGAACACGCAAGCACTAGATATTGAAGCCAGAGAGCAAAGAAAACCAATTTTACTGATGGAATTTGTTCCAAAAATACCTCACATTTTCTAATCAAGTAACTCCATAGAAAGCCAGAGATTAATTTACACAGGGGTTATGCCGAACCTGGAATAATAATTTAATCTAAAACCATTTGAGAAAGAGAACTATAAATTCATACGAGCGATCAGAAAATAGGAGATGCTTGACAGTAATATAGTGCATTGAAAGATATATCAAGACACAGCAATTCTGGAGAGTTTTTGGTCTTTGTGCTGTGGAATTTATTAATGCCTGGCTTAAATAATGAATGGATCCATCCTAAGTAAAATCAGAATCAGAATCTGGTTTAATATCACTGCTATATGTCGTGAAATTTGTTAACTTTGGAGCAGCAGTGTATTGCAATACATGATAATATAGACAAAAATACTTGAATTACAGTAAGTATATATAGTATATGCATATCAAATAATTAATGTAAATAAGTAGTACAAAAACAGAAACAAAAAAGTAGTGGGGTAGCATTTCATGGGTTCAATGTCCATTTTGAAATCAGATGGCAGAGGAGAAGAAGCTGTTCCTGAGGCACTGAATGTGTGCCTTCAGGCTCCTGTACCTCCTGTTGGGAGCAATGAGAACAGGGCATGCCCTGGGTGGTGAGTGACCTTAATGATGGACACCGCCTTTTTAAGGTACCGCTCCTAAGCATGCCTTGGATAACCCAGAGGCTAGTGCCCATGATGGGGCTGACTAATTTTACAACTCTCTGCAGCTCACTTCAATCCTCTGCATTAGACCTCCCCCACCATATCAGACAGTGCTGCAGCCAGGTAGAATACTCTCCATGGTAGAAACTGTAGAAATTTTCCAGTATTTTTGATGACATGCCAAATCTCCTCAAACGCCAAATGAAATATAGCCATTGTCTTGCTTTCTTTATAGCTGAATCAATATATTGGGAACAGGTTAGGTCCTCAGAGATATTGACACCCAGGAACTTGAAATTACTCACTCTCTCCTTTTTTGATCCATCCAAAGGGCCTTACAGTTGACGTGGTGGGTAGGATCATAGACAGAACATTCCCTTTAATTTGTTTTACAGCTGTACGGACCAACCTTTGCTCTGAGCAGGAATTTGTTTATTTATTTATTTATCTATCTTTCATGGCCTGAAAACTCAGCAGCACATTAAATATTTTGTTTTATAGACCACCAAATGGGGAGCGAGAATTGGAGGAGCAAATTTGTAAGGAGATAGCAGATATTTGTAGTAAGCACAAGGATATGATTGTGGGAGATTTTAATTTTCCACATATAGACTGGAAAGCCCATACTGTAAAAGGGCTGGATGGTTTGGAGTTTGTAAAATGTGTGCAGGATAGTTTTTTGCAACAATACACAGAGGTACCAACTAGAGAAGGGGCAGTGTTGGATCTCCTGTTAGGGAATGAGATAGGTCAGGTGTCAAAGGTTTGTGTTGGGGAGCACTTCGGGTCCAGTGATCACAATGCCATTAGTTTCAATGTAATTATGAAGAAGGATAGGTCTGGACCCAGGGTTGAGATTTTTGATTGGAGAAAGGCTAACTTTGAGGAGATGTGAAAGGATTTAGAAGAAATGGATTGGGACAATTTGTTTTATGGGAAGGGCGTAATAGCGAAATGGAGGTCATTTAAAGGTGAAATTTTGAGGGTACAGAATCTTTATGTTCCTGTTAGGTTGAAAGGAAAGGTTAAAAGTCTGAGAGTGGTAGGTAAATTGATGGAAAGTATTCTTAGAGATGGTATATATAATTATCTGGGTTGACAGGGTCTGATTAGGAACAGTCAACATGGATTTGTGCGTGCAAGGTCATGTTTGACAAATCTTATTGAATTTTTTGAAGAGGTTACTAGGAAAGTTGACGAGAGTAAAGCGGTGGATGTTGTCTAAATGGACTTCAGTAAGGCCTTTGCCAAGGTTCCACACGGAAGGTTAGTTAGGAAGGTTCAATCATTAGGTATTAATATTGAAGTAGTAAGGTGGATTCAACAGTAGCTGGATGGGAGATGCCAGAGAGTAGTGGTGGATAACTGTTTGTCAGATTGGAGGCCGGTGACTAGTGATGTGCCTCAGGGATCTGTACTGGGTCCAAAGTTGTTTGTCATATACATTAATGATCTGGATGATGGGGTGGTAAATTGGATTAGTAAGTACTAAGATAGATGGAGTTGTGGATAATGAAGTAGGTTTTCAAAGCTTGCAGAGAGATTTAGGCCAGTTAGAAGAGTGGGCTGAAAGATGGCAGATGGAGTTTAATGCTAATAAATGTGAGGTGCTACATTTTGGTAAAACTAATCAAAATAGGACATACATGGTAAATGGTAGGGCATTGAGGAATGCAGTAGAACGGAGGGATCTAGGAATAATGGTGCATAGTTCCCTGAAGGCGGAATCTCATGTGGATAGGGTGGTGAAGAAAGCTTTTGGTATGCTGGCCTTTATAAATCAGAGCATTGAGTATAGGAGTTGGGATGTAATGTTGAAATTGTACAAGGCATTAGTGAGGCCAAATTTGGAGTATTGTGTACAGTTTCTGGTCACCAAATTATAGGAAAGATGTCAGTAAACTGGAAAAGAATAAACTGGCGACATTTCAGGCCGAGACTTTCATCAGGACTCGGGAACATCAAATGTTTACTCTTTTCCATACTTGCTGCCTAACCTGCTGAGCTCCTCCTGCATCTTGTGTGTGTTGCTCCAGATTTCCAGCATCTGCAGAATTCCTTGTGTTTATAATATTGAGCTGCTCGACTTCTTTTAAAGCAAGTTTGAAGGCCTGAAAGCTCTATTCATGAACCAATGTTTCTAAATATTTTACATGCTACTTGAATTATTTGATTGCCGTTCAGCTACAATAATCAGGATTATCATTGTTTCAGAGAAGAAACTGGTTTCCCTACTCATTAGAATAAAACTAGCCAAAGATCTGAAGAGTAACACAATAATGGGACTCTTATCTGTTTACAAGGAAATCAATTCTAATCTTGAATTCTCAGGTGTTTGTATTCTCATAGATATGTGAAAGAATAAAATTTCAGTCCAAAATGTAATTATAGAAAGCACTGCTGTAAAAAAGATACCCATAAAGAAAGACAGACTTTGATAAATGTAAAGTTATCAGCAAGAACTGAAAGAAAGGTATTCTATTTAATTAAACTGTCATCTCAGAAAATAAAATATTCCTTTTTTCCCTCAGCACAAGGTCAACTATCTGCAGATCAAACCAGATGTCAAGGTCACCCAGTTTAAATTAAGTGTTAGAGGTGTACATAAGCAAAGAGCAATATTCAGGGTACTCTGTGCCTTTAGTGTCATCTAGTGGTAAAATACACTCAGTGGCTACTTTATTAGGTACCACCTGTGGCCACTGAGTGCACGTTCATGGTCTTCTGCTGCTGTAGTCCATCCAGTTCAAGGTTTGACATGTTGTGCATTCAGAGATATCTTACTTCACACCACTGTTTTAATGTGTGGTTATTTGAGTTACTGTCACCTTCCTGTCAGCTTGAACCAGTCTGGCCATTCTCCTCTGACCTCTCTCATTAATAGGGCATTTTCACCTACAGAACTGCCATTCACCGGATGTGTTTTTTTTCGTTTTTCCACACCATTCTCTATAAACTCTAGAGACTATTGTGTGTAACTATCCCAAGAGATCAGCAGTTTCTGAGATACTCAAACCACCCTGTCTGGCACAATTGCGGTCAAAATCACTTAGGTTACGTTTCTTCCCCATTCTGATCTCTGGCCTGAACAACTGAACCTCTTGACCATGTCTGCAAGCTCTCATGCATTGAGTCACTGCCGTGTGATTGGCTGCTTTGATATTTGCATTAGTGACCAGGCATACAGGTGCATCTCTTCAAGTGGCTACTGAGAGTACATTTACTTTAAAAACTTGCAGGCAACTGTAGTGATCTAGGCGGCACAAAGCAAAGGAACATTAACCATATGAACAAGCAGGAGAGCCACTTATCTCAGAAGTAATGGTTCCAAAATAATAATTAATTTACAGTAAAGATCAAAAATGCAAAACTCTGCTTTCAAAGCACAGTCAATTCTTTTTACCATGATTGTGCGAAGGAGGATAATGATTCACTCAATTCATGATTGCTTGCTTATATTAATAAACCACATCAGAGTATCCTCGGTTTCTCTTAATAGAGACACAGCTTGAAGGAGGAGATTGAGGGGTGAATTATCCCAGCGTTCGATTTGACAAACACTGTCCCCGTTGGAACCTCCAAGAGGACTGCAACCTTGTCGTGTTTTGGAGGCTTGTGTGCCTCAGTGACCTGGAGAGCTATGTTGGCTGGAGTCCAGGCTCTTGGTAGGGTTACGCTTGCCAAACAGGTCAAAGGGTAGAGGACAGTCTAAGAGTGATCGACCAGTCCTTCAGGTTCAGGGGTGCAGTTCAGGGCCAACAACCCTGACTGGTAAAAAGCAACATTGTTACAGAAACAGCAATGAAGAACCCTTCTATATCTGGGTGTGACAATATTCCTGAGTCTCTGCCTGGGACTTGCATGGCCGACAGTAGTGAAAACCAAGAGGAAGCTACTGACATGAAGGGAGAAGCCCTGAACACTTCTAGAGATGGAGGACATTCGTGGCTGCCTGTAACGTTACACTAAAAGCGAGCAAAAGCATTCGGAATGGAAATGAGTCCAGAGACACAAAGCCCAGAGCAGTCAGAACAGGCCCTCAGCCTCAGCCGTAGTGCAGCGAGGAGAAGAGTAAATGTCACAGAGTAGCGAGCAGAACCGTCCGGCTCTCGCATCTGGTCCCAACCTCTGCCTTTTTAATCCATCTGGCCCGGCATTTAAATCATCCAAACACCAGTCGTTCTGAGACCTGGGCCTTGTCACATCATGGGTTTTAGGTATAAACATGTGAACTGCATACGTCATTGCGTTAAAACGTGATCCGCGCGCTCCTCGCTTAAAGTAAACTCAAAGTTAGACCCACACTCCCGGACTCCCGTGTCTTCCTTTGACTTAGTTTAATGTTTTGAAGTTAAAGACACAATACTGCCCTAAATACCAGAGGTGTAACCAGCAGTAAATAGGCAAGTCCCCATTGCAAGTAGAACCTTGCAGTTCTTGGCCAGTGGTGCATACATGAAGCATCAGAATGGTTTGACCTTAGGAAACCAGTCTGCATCTTGATTATGGATTACGTAAGGCATCCAGAAGACTGTTATCTTCATGCATGGTTCTGTTGCACAACACTGGCTGCCCATTAACTATTAAGTTCCATGGCAAAACTCCAAAACATAAAACTAATATAAAATACACAGCAAGCAAGTCTCTAGAAAATGTCAATTTCTTTCTGTACCCCGGAACCACGCTCAGCAAAGATCACCATCACCATTATGTGCTGCGTCATATGACATGGACGATCATGGTCTCTATCCATGACCATGATTGTTCCTGGCAAATATTTCCACAGAAGTGGTTTGGCATTGCCTTTTTCTGGGCAATGTCTTTACAAGACGGGTGATCCCAGCCATTATCAATACTCTTCAGAGATTGTCTGCCTGGCATCAGTGATCACATAACCAGGACCTGTGATGTGCAGCAGCTGCTCATACAACCATGGCTTCACATGACCCTGATCAGGGAGTGGAGGGGTTAAGCAGGTGCTACACCTTGCCCAAGGGTGACCTGCAGTCTAGGAGTGCCTTACACCTCCTTTTGTTCATGGTCTGTAAAGCATCTGCCCCTCCCTTGTTTAGCTTGAGAGAAAGGAAAAACCTACGGTATTTGCCACAAAGCACTGGAGAGAGACGCTGAATTATTCAAGTACATTTTCAACATGAGTGAAACGATATCAGTGTCCTTTCCCTGGCCAATGTCTGTAGTTCGAGGTTCTGACCATACTCAATTCCAGTGGGCAGCATCACCTACACCATGAAACAAACAGTCTAATCTGTATATCAGCATATGGTTCATGTGAGGACAGGAGATGTGCTTCAATAGCATTCTGAAATTCTCCTTAAAAAGCTAACATCCTCACTGACTCATGGGAATTCCTGACCAGTCATCACTCCAAATGGAGACTGCTGAGTTGAAATTGCTGAACAACTTATCAAATCAAGCTGGCAGTGGCCAGTGGTTCTGTTGGGATCATCCTGTGTTCAAGCACTGGCTGTTAAGTCCCTGAACATGAGGAACTTCCGCTAACTTCTCTAACTTCCGCTAATGCCCCATCTCCCCCTCATACCCCATCTGTTATTTGTTTATATACACACACACATTCTTTTTCTCTCTCTCTCCTTTTTCTCCCTCTGTCCCTCTCACTATACTCCTTGCCACTATACTCTGGGCTTTCCCCCCCCCTCCTTTCTTTCTCCCTAGGCCTCCCTTCCCATGATCCTCTCATATCCCTTTTGCCAATCAACAGTCCAGCTCTTGGCTCTATCCCTCCCCCCCGTCTTCTCCTATCATTTCAGATCTCTCCCTCCCCCTCCCACTTTCAAATCTCTTACTAGCTCTTCCTTCAGTTAGTCCTGACGAAGGGGCTCGGCCCGAAACGTCGACTGTACCCCTTCCTAGAGATACTGCCTGGCCTGCTGTGTTCACCTGCAACTTTTATGTGGGTTGCATTAAATCCCTAATATGGTTTCTTGGTATGCATGCATTACACAACCCTGAGTTCTGTCTTCCCATAGACAGCCATGAAACAATGAAACACCTTGGAACTCGTTCAAAGAAAACATCAAACACCCAATGTGAAAAAAAACCAAATCGCTTAAAGGGCAAATATGAGCTAAAAATACAAAATATAAAACATCAAACCACAGAGTCATTGAAGCAGTCCAGTTCAGTTTAGTTCAATTTAGTGTCATGTCATTCGTTGCCTGCAGGCCACAGAGCCAGTCTGCCCCAATCGAAAATTGCACAGAAAAGCAATTTTAAAAAAAGAGTAACCAGAAATGCATCATAACATGAACTGCAGAGCCTAATACACAAACCGTGTTGATTAAACCTTGCCCAGGACCCAAGACTCCGGCAGCGTACTGTCATTCATCCAGGGACTGCAGAATGACAAACACTCCACTTCCTCAGCAGACTCCACAAAGAGTTGAGCGGTGGAGTCTAATTAATTAAATCTCTTAGGAATGGATTTCTCACCCTATAGTTGAGGTGCATATTTTTTTTTAAATATAATGTTGGTAATTATGTCTTGGCTTTTCAAACTACTTTAATGAATTGATTTTCTTTCTATAATAATAGAAAAAGTAGTGGATACATCCCAGTCCATCGTGGGTAAAGCCCCCCAACCATTGATCACACTACAGGAAACGTTGTCACAGGAAGACAGTATCCATCGTCAGGGACCCCCACCACCCAGGTCATGCTCTCTACTCACTGCTTCCATCACAAAGGCAACACAGGAGCTTCAGGACTCACACCACCAGATACAGGAACAGTTATTACCCCTCTTGAACCAAAGGGGATAACTTCACTTGCCCCATTTTTGAAACTTTCCCACAACCTGCGGAATTACTTTCAAGGGCTCTTCATCTTGTGTTCTTGATATTTAGTGTTTATATATTTATTAGTATTGTTTCTTCATTTTGCATTTGCACAGTTTGTTGTCTTCTGCACTCCAGTTGATCACCCTAGATGTGTGTTCTTTCATTGAATCAATTATAGTTACTATTCTACAGATCTGTTGAGTATGCCTACAAGAAAATGAATTTCAGGGTTATATATGGTGAGATATATGTACTTTGAAAATAAATTTACTTTGAACGTTGTTTCAAATTTCCAAAGCAATTTCTAAACACTTCCAATTATCAGAGATATTTAAAAGCTAGATCAAAGCCTTGCCAGCTTTGGGTGAAGAGGAGTGTTCAGCCCTTAGCCCTGCCTTCTAACAAAGTTTATCAGACTGTTCCAGGGATGGATCTTCAGCAGCTTGCCACCTGATGAGGGTTCCTTGCCACTGAGTGTTACTTATTTGACATTCTACATCTGGCCCAGGGGGCTGCAGGTAACTGAGGTCCACTAGCAGTGCATCTAGGTGGAAAGCTAACAACTACTGAATTCATTCCATCTCATTTCAGGAGACCCTTACGTTTAAACAACTTCTCATACTAAAATACTGAAGTATTAAAGTCAAGTTTAATTGTCATTCAACCATACATGAATGCCAATGAATACAAATGAAACAATGTTGCTCAGGAGCCCAGGTTCAAAACATAGCACCAACAGTCACACACAGCATCGAGCACATCAAGTATAGCACACATAAGGTAACAGTTAAAAAAAAAGTCACAAAAAATATATATAGTCCAAGTGCTTGTACCAATGAATATTGTGGCAGTCTGCAGTCGAACACAATACAGATTGTCTTCCAACGAGTGAACACCAGGGGGCAGCACTGACACCAGCATGGATGCCACGCCACAACACCTCCAGCTCTGATTCCAACACTGGACAGCTGCAAACAGGCAACACCGCAGCTTAAAGCCTTGTCCATGTTATGATTGAGGCCATGCTGCCCCTCAGCAATCAGTCCCACTAATAAACCAGTGAACAGGACTTGCAGGGTTCCACATCACCATTGTCCAACAGGGTGTAGTGATCACAAGAAAAGTGACAGAGAAAATCACTCGCTGTTAGACTGCACAGAAATACCATCTCACTCAGATGTAGAAGGATTCTTCACGGCTGTTTCTGTAACAGTTTTGTTTGTCCAGTCAGGGTTGTTAACCTTGAGCTGAACCGCCTGAACCTGGAGGATCGGTGGACCACTCAGTCTGGCCTCTATCCTTTGACCTGTTTGCATGGGTGATCCTACCAAGAGCCAAAGTATAAAGTCCTGACTCCAGCCAACATAGCCCTCTGGACCACTGAAGCACACAAGCATCCAAAGCACAACAAGGTTTTTGTCCTCTTGGAGGACCGATAAGTAAGTTGCCCATTTATTTACAGGACAAGACAAACACTAAATATTCGGTAAACCATTCAAGTTACACACAGTTACAAATAGTTAACTAAAGTGTGCACCCGAGCCCTCTTTGCTGCAGCACACTTCTACTCTTTACTGTTTCCATGGTACTGGTCACGATCCCCAGTCTGTGGTGACTCAGAGATGAAAAGGGAGCGAATGCTTTCAGCACACTAGTGGGAAGGCAGCAATGGTCTTTAAGCAGGCCAGTCAGTAGCTGGCACAGGGGAGCGGCTTCATATGAACAAGTAAGATGAACAGTTAATGCAACATAAATGAGTAACCCTCATCCAAGGCTTATTTCCTCTCATTCTTCCAAATTCCATGAAGATCAGAGTGGTACATTTAGTAACTAGGTTAACAGTCAATTTTGCACAACAAGGATATAGAGAGTTAAATTCAAATTCCAGTAACTCAGGTGTAACTCAGATCTTGAGCATTCAGATCAATGATGGAGAAAATACGTAAAGATGCAAGGTTACAAATACTAACTTTATCAGAATCAGAGTCAGGTTTATTATTAGTACTGACATACATCATGAAGTTTGTTGTTTTGTGGCAGCAGTATAGTGTAATACATAAAACATCACTAAAAGTTGCAAAAAATAAAAGACCATTCATGGGTTTATAGATGATTCTGGAATCTGTACGTCCTCTCTGATGCTGGTAATGGGAAGAGGACATGTCCCAGTGGTGAGGGTCCTTAATGATGGATGCTGCCTTCTTGAGACACTGCCTTTTGAAGATGTACTCGATGGTGGGGAGGGTTGGACCTGCCTGAGTCCACAACCCTCTGCCGCCTCTTTCAATCCTGTGCACTGGATTCTCCATACCAGGCAGTAATGCAACCAGTCAGAATGCTCTCCGTGGCACATTTTATAAATTTGCTGGAGTCCTTGGTGATCTCCACAAACTCATAACAAAATATAGCCACTGGCATGCCCTCTTCATGATTGCATCAATTGTCAGGCCCAGGATAGACCCTCGGAGATGTTGATGCACAAGAATTGAAGCTGCTCACCTCTTGCGCTCCTGAACCCTCAATGAGGGCAGGTGTGTGTTCTCACACTTTCCACTTTCAATTCCTTAGTCTTCCTAACGTTGAGTGCAAGGTTGTTGTTACAACACCACTTAATCAGCCAGTCTATCTCATGCCTGTACACCTCATCATTGCCATCTGAGATTCTGGCAGCAGTGGTGTAATTGGCAAATTTATGAATGGTATTTGAGCTGTGCCTAGCCATGCAATCACGAGCTTAGAGACAGTAGAGCAGAGGGAAAAGCACGTCTTCTTAAATGTGTCTGTGTTGATAGCCAGTGGGGAGGAAATATTATGACCAAGCTGTAATCAATAAACAGCTTGTTGTTATCCAGCTGGTACAAGGCCAAATAGAGATCCAGCCTGCAGACCTGTAGTGGCAGTATACAAATCCCAGCAGGTCCAGGTCCTTGCTCAGATTGGAGTTAATTCTAACCATGATCAAATATTAACAAACCAACAAGGTACAAAAATATTATTAAAGCAAAGGGTCTCACCCCCTTCTGCCTCTCAGTGGTTCCAGTGACAGCTGATCTAGAGAATCTAAGGGTCCCAGCTCCACTCGCAATCCTGATTGAGGGAGAATCACTGTTCCCTCTGAGCTGTGCCGGTGTACGGCCACGCAGTAACTGAAATGCCCCCACGCACATAGCCCTTGTTGCCACGCAGCTGGAATAAAGCCCGACGAGCAAAAGTTAAAGAAATGTGAAAGATTTTCTTCATTGTACTGTATTTCATTATACCCTTCAATTAATAAATAAATCAAAAGCATGTGATTCTTCTATTTTCATTTTAAATGGTGCATTCATAGTATGCATAGTCCAAAAAAAAAGTATTTAAAGTGCTGCACCATTTTCAAGCCATGTAAAAATTTCCTGCTCAGAGCAAAGGCTGGTCTACACAACTGTGAAAAATAGAGAGATCATTGGAGAGAAGTCTCATAAGCTGACTTATAAGCAAAGGCTGTGCTTCATTTCTATCTTCGCACGCATTTGTCAATCACATTAAAAAGCATCTCTCTTCCTTTCGTAAACAAGTTTACTATATCTCACAGAATCACTACATTTCACAGCTACATGACACAGGACCTCAAGATGTACTTGTTTTTCAAGTTAGCCTGCTTGTTCAGCCCAGGTACTGTTAAACGACAACTCCATTTTAATTGCAAATATACTAATGACCTTTATACCTCATCAAATCTTAGTAATAATTGTAAAAACCCAACTGCTTCAGTAATGTCATTCAGAGAAGGAAATTTTCCAACCTTCATCAGCCCTTTACATTTTCCACCTATCAGCTGCCAGCTACTTACTTCATCCTCCCCCCCTCCACCCACCTTCCCCCCTCACCTGCCCTCACCTATTGTCATGGCGAGCACTGGCAACAGCTGAACCCAGTTGCAGACTCCCATGTAGAGACAGAAACAAGAGGCTGTACATAGGATTTTCAACAGAACATCAGTGGCATGACCAAGCAACGGCATGAGATAAATCATTCTCCACACAAGGACCCCACAATGAGCACTAATTGGGAGTCCACTTTTAATAATCACAAAATGTGGAAAACCTGCGGCAGTCACAATTAACTTGACAAGATTGAACAGAAAGCACAAGGGCTTAACAACTCTGGTGAAGACAACAATACAGGTGCTCGAGAAACCCCCAACATTCTATGGCTCGCCACAGAGGCCCACAGGGCTCATGACACATATCACTTGTCAGTCTGCACTCTTCCCCCCCTCCCACCACCACTTCTTATTCTTGGCCTGAAGTGTTGGCTGTTTATTCCTCTCCATAGACGCTGTCTAACTTGCTAAGTCCTCCAGCATTTTTGTGTGTGTTGCTCAGGATTTGCTGCATCTGCAGATTCTCTTGTGTTTATAATCTTCCATTCCTTATCTGTTCTGAACTTCATGTAACTTCAGACTGACCATTTTGGCTGGTTCTCACTGCTTTCTTAGTTCAGGTATAATTAAGGATGAACAAAAATTGCTGGCATTACCATCAATTTCCACACTCAACAAGCTAATTCATAAAACAGAACAAAATACTAGATTTAATTAATAGTATGCTATTGCTTCATCCCATAAACTGAACACATATATCAACTATGTTGGTGCTTGTATATCATGCATTTACAGTGTAGGATCTGGCAATAAGATTCAGGAATGAGTGAATATTTGTTGCTTCAAGATCATTTCTTCTAAGTTTAACAAAAGAACAGATATAGAGCATATGAAACTAAAGTGAAGAGCTAAGACAAAGACAAGATAGCAATTTTTGCAGAGACTCGCACTGTTATACTGAGTTAAGGCAAATTCCTGAGATAAACCAATGGCCACTTAAAAGATACACAGTCACAGCATGAGTACCATGTGCTAACACTTCACCAATAAAAAATGAAAAGGTGATAAAGTATTAGGTAACTGCTGTACCAAGGTTTCCACCAGTAGGTGGAGAAAGACACCACATATTGCAAAAATGTACAAGTTTAAAATGTTAGTAAACTACAATTGCTAACAAGTCATTAATTCAACTAATATTTTATTAAAGCATTAAAACAACCCATTCCAACAATAGTTTACCTTCCGTATGCTGCATTATTGATGAATCAGGACAGGAAGATGGTTCCCAAGGAACAAAGTTATTCCACAGGATCCATTTTCACCATTTCAAGTGAAGAGGGCCGCTTTTTTTGACCCAGCCATCCTTGTCTTAAAGCTGAGGACTGGATGCAATTCACAGCCAGCTGCTCTCCTCAATACGTTTCAGTTCTGCTGCTAAAATCAGTCTAACAATGGATGAAACAGCAGATATATTGATGCCTGAACTGAACTCACCTCTAACTTGCACAATTCATCCTGATGCCACAAAAGTAGGAAAATATAGATTGTCAGTGGATGTCTCCCCCAGAACTTCTGGCCTCTAGTTCAGTTAAGTCTCCCCACCCACATCCACCCCCCTCCCCCACCAATACACAGTGCTGTGCAAAAGTCTTAGGCACATATATATAGCTAAGGTGCCTAAGACTTTTGCACAGTACTGTATTTGTCAACATGGAGCAGAGAGCAAGTTTGTAAATCTGGTGGGAGCAAAGGATGTTGGGAACAGCAAAGATGGAGCACAGTGGGAGGGGTGTGAGACTAGTGACAGAGGAGTGCTGGGGCGGGGCCTAGCTTGAGTGCAGACCCAGCCAGCCCTGAGACACCAGGCAAGGTTATTTGATTCCAAACAGTTGGTTTAGTGATCATTACAGAATGTCTCTCCGGTGCTTCCCTCTCCCTTCCCCTTTCCCCAACCATGATTCCCCTCTCCCTGCCCCCTTCCCACTCTCAGTCCGCAATAGAGACCCATATCAGAATCAGGTTTATCATCACTCACGTATGCCATGAAATTTGTTTTTTTGTTGTGGCAGCAGTACAGTGCAATACATAAAATTACTACAGTACTGTGCAAAAGTCTAAGGCTCCTTAGCTATATGTACAGTAGGTGCCTCAGTCTTTTGCACAGTACTCTAATTCATTTATTGCATCACAGTTGAAGAGAGAGTATTGTATTCATTGTTTAATTTTTTTTATATTGAACAACCGTAAAATTATGTTTTAATTATTGGAATCTGTACATTCCCACTGATTGGCCCACTTAGTCTTGACACAGCATGAACATTTTATCTGTTCTCTGACTGTCCTTAAGAAAATGAGTTTTCAAACTTAGAAAAACATACATACAAATACTTCTTATGTGGAAAAAATATCACTCGCTTGTTTTTATCTTCCTCTTCATACTTCTGTCTTAACTTTTTCCATAATAATTTTTTCATAGTCTGATAGAAAGTTCTTTTACCTGAAATGTTAACTCTGATGCTTTGAACTGTATAGCATCATGTTAACTGTTACGCTACCATGTTAAGACATAAAGATTTACAATGGAAAAAATTCTAACTGTAAACTATCTTAAATGTTGGAAATCTGAGACAAGGCAGAAAATGCTAGAACACTCAGCAGGTCAGGCAGCATCTATGGAAATGAATAAACGGTCAATGTTATGTGCTGAGATCCTTCATCAGGACTGTGAATGAAGAGGGGAGACACCAGAATAAGTAAGTGTGGGGTGGGGGAGTAGGATAGCAAGAAGGTGATAGGTGAATTCAGGTCAGTGGGAAAGGAAAAGTGCTGGAGAGGAAGGAATTTGATTGGAGAGGAAAGTGGACCATAGGAGAAAGGAAAGGAGGAGGGGACCCAGTGGGAAGTGATAGGGGCAAGTGAGATGAGATAAAAGATCAAAGTAGAGTATAGAGGAAGGGGGAGATGGAAAATTAGTTTACTGGAAGGAGAAATATAAATAGATATATATAGAGAGAGAGAGAGAGAGGAAGGGTCAATACTGATGTAAATCTATCGACATGTAATTACACACTTTTTCCAATAGGTGGTCCCATATATTCATTTTTTTCACAAAGTTCCCAAACAGTATTGTTGACTTCCATAGAAATGGAAAATAGCGTAGATGTGAGATGTGTTGATACCCAACCTCTCATTCCACCCCAAGCTCCATGAGCTCTCTGCATGTTGCTGAGCTGAGAAGTCAGATACACCTTGACACTGACCCTGCAGCTTAATGCCAACAGCAGATACATCTCATGCGGCCCCATTCACTTAAGGGAGGTTTTCGACCTTCGCTAGTATCATAGTTTATATCTTTTCTTTATTGCAACATATCATTTATTTTAAGCCAGCAGCTGTTACATATTTAATTTTATTTTTGTTAATGGGTTTGTATTTTCTGCTTTATTTCTGATTTCCAACATCTGTGGTGTTTTGATTTTGACTTACTAGCATAAAGATTTATCTTCTGCAGGAGTGCAAAAATGTTTTGAAGTCCATGATCCAACTCTAACCCAAAATTAATCTTGCTACTCACGTAAAGTTTTCTTGCACCAATTTTCAGATCATTGGTGTCTCAGGAAATACACTTCAGTATTAAATCAATAGTTCTCAGTAGCAAAATAGGTTTCAAGCCATATTAACCTATCGAAAAGGCAGGAAGACACTGTTGAGCTAAGCACATATTTAAGTTTGCTGACAACACCACTGTCGTTGGCTGAATCGAAGATGGTGACGAATCAGCACGTAGGAGGGAGAATGAAAATTCGACAGAGTGGTGCCACAACAACTTCTCGCTCAACATCACAAGACTAAGGACTATTGACTTCAGGAGGAAGAAACGGGAGGTCCATGAGACAGTCCTCATCAGGAGATCAGAAGAAGAGAGGGTCAGCAGCTTTTATCCTTCGGTGTTATAATTTCAGAGGATCTGTCCTGAGTCCAGTATGTGAGCAGAATTATGAAGAAAGAGCGGCAGCCCCTCTACATCCTTGAAAGTTTGCAAAGATTTGGCATGACGTCTAGAACTTCGACAAACTTCTATAGGTGTGTAGTGGAGAGTATACTGTATTGACTGGCTGCCTCACAGCTCAGTACGGAAAATCCTACAAAAAGTAGCGGATACAGCCCAGTCCATTATAGGTAAAGCCCTCCCAACCATTGATCACATCCAAACACAGGAAAGCAACATCCATCATCAAGGTCACCCACCACCAAGGTCATGCTCTTTTCTTGAAGCTGCCATCAGGATGAAGGTACAGCAACTTCAGGACTCACTTCACCAGGTTCAAGAACAGTTATTAGCCCTCAACCATCAGCCTCTTGAACCACAGGGGTCTTGCACCATCACTGAGCTGTTCCCACATCCTGCAGACTCAATTTCAAGGCTTTCTATCCCTGACCTTCCATGCATCTACTACTATTTCATCGCAGTCAGATTTTTCCTCACTTGCGTACTCCTGCTGTACAAAGCAGGGGGGAAAAAAGCACGCCTATTGCTGTAATACAGCTTTGAAGATTCACTTAAAATAAGTCAGCTGTTTTTAAGTCAAAGACATCTGAATGTGAGAAAAAATCCAATTGTGAAACAGCATTTCCGTAGGACCAACCAGGGTATGTCTTACACAATGAATGAAAAGGGCACTGAGGAGCGTGGTAGAACAAAGGGATCTGGGAATACAGGTCCATAACTCATTGAAAGTGGTGTCACGGATAGAAAGGGTTATAAAGAAACCTTTTGGCACTTCAGCTTTCATGAATCGAAGTATTGAGTACAGGAATTCAGATGTTATGTTGAAGTTGTATAAGATGTTGGTGAGGCCTAATTTGGAGAATTGTGTGCAGTTTTGGTCACCTACCTACAAGAAGGATGTAAATAAGGTTAAAAGAGTACAGAGAAAATTTACAGGGATGTTACCAGGACTGGAGGACCTGAGTTATAAGGCAAGATTGAATAGGTTAGGGCTTTATTCCTTAGAACATAAAAGGCTGAGGGGATATTTGATAGAGGTATACAAAATTATGAGAGGTATAGATAGGGTAAATACAAGCAGGTTTTTTCCAGTGAGGTTGGATTGGACTACATCCAGAGGTTATGGGTAAAGGGTGAAAGATAAAAAGTTTAAGGGGATTATGAGGGGAAACTTTGTCACTCAGAGGGTGGTGAGAGTATGGAACGAGCTGACAGCGCAAGTGGTAGATGCAAGCTCGATTTCAACATTTAAGAGAAGTTTGGATAGGGTAAATGGATGGTAGAAGGTATGGAGGGCTATTGTCCAGCTGCAGGTCGATGGAATAGGCAATTTAAATAGCTCAGCGTGGACTAGATGTTTTGTTATTGTCTAAGAGGAAAGATGGGAAGTAGAATGAAGTGTCACAAGATGACAAAAGTCCAATTGTGAAAGAGCAGAAGGGGAAGGATGGGAAATAGAATGCCTTATGAAAATAACTTGTAAAGGAAGGAAGCAATGTTATCACTGTTGTGAAATCTTTGAAAACGTTTTTGCCCATTCTTGTACAATCTGACGGGATACTATCTGAGGTAGATTTTATTACGGGTGATTCTGAGGTACTAATACCTAGCAGAAGATGCAACTACAGATGGCAATAAGCCGGAGCCAGTGCCACTGACTTTCCATGCTAGTCTTCACTGGTGGGGCAGGATTCTGTCCCTTACCTGATAGCTTACAAATAACATTGCAAAGTGATGCCTACCCGCTGAGAACAACTTCTCAAAAACTGGTATTTTCTCGAAAAGAGATCCTGTTTATATTTTGTAAACTTACCAGCAAATTGAAGTTCAAGTTTATTGTCACCTGACTGTACAGATATGCAACCAAACAAAACAACGTTCCTCAGGACCACAGTGCACCCACAATACACAGCACATGAAACACGATGTTACCACAAATAAGTTAATAAAATATTATTCAAAATGCATGCAGCACAGATAAACAATAAACAGTGGTATTTCCTATTACTTTCCTATGACAGCCCTATTAATGGCAGTTTTATTTATTTTATTTTATCCAGCGATATAGCGCAGAATAGGCCCTTCCAGCCCTTTGAGCCGCACCACCCCAGCCACCCCACCACCCTGACTAACCATAACCTAATCACTGGACTGACCAAGTAACCTACCCGATATGTCCTGTGAACCGTGGAAGGCCTCCAGAGCGCCCGGAGGAAACCCACACATCCCATGGGGAGGACATACAGACTCCTTACAGACGGCGCCGAGATTGAGCTCTAGACTCCGACACTCCAAGCGACAACAGCGTCGCGCTATCTGCGACACTACCAGTCTACCCAAAATGCAACATCAGAATTTTCCAAAAGGATTCTTCTGTCTTCTGCGGCCTACGCTGGGCAGGAAAAAGAGACCAGACTTCCGGCACCATGCTCCACAGTTCTGTTCAAAAGTCTTAGGCACATATATATTGCTAGGGTGCATTTGCACAGTACTCTATTGGCCAATGTGGAGCTGAGAGTGAGTTTGTAAATCTGGCGGGAGCAAACGGTGTTAGGAATGGCGAGGGTGGGCCGGCTGGTGGCGCAATGACATCGGCGCCGGACCTGGGAGTGGACGTTCCCGGGTTCGAAACCAGTCAGGGCCGCTCCCAAGTACGCTTTTCATCCGTGCCGGGTTGTGTGTTGAGGTCGCAACTCGACCTTGTAAAATAAAGAGAAAATACTGCGAAAATGTCTGTGTGAGGAGTGGTGCGCCACACAGTCTCTCTCTCGCTCCACGCCTTGTAAAAAACCACGAAAAAGACTTCATGGATGCACGCATGCACACAGGCACACGCTAAAAAGAAATTTTTTTTAAAAGGAATGGCGAGGGCGGAGCGTCGTAGGACAAGTGGCTGAGAAGAAGTGTCAGGTGTGGTGGGTGGTGCGGGTCCATACACACCCAGCCCTGAGACACCAGGCAAGAACAGTTGATGCCAAAAATTGGTTTATTGATCAGTACAGAATGTCTCTCTGGTGCTTCCCACTCTCTCCCCTCTCCCTTCCCCTTTTCCCAACCATGATTCCCCTCTCCCTGTTCCCTTTCCACTCTCAGTCCACAATAGAGACTCATATCACAATCAAGTTTATCATCACTCACATATATCATGAAATCTGTTTTCCCTTTGCTGCAGCAGTGGAGTGCAATGTTTAAAAGTACTACAGTACTATACAAAAACCTTAGGCACCCTAGATATACAGTATATATGTGCCTAAGACTTTTGCACAAACACTGCATTAACCAGCACCCTCTCACCATTACCACTGAAATGTAGCCAGTTACTCTAGATACATGGAAATGAGAAGCTTGCTGCTTAAATAGGACATTCCCATTTTCTAACTATGATGGTAGTGAAGCAAAATTCACCTTTTGGAAGAAAGATGGTCAAAAACTAGATTATGTCCTTAACTTGCCTCACCAGGTAGCTGCTTCTGCACGGCCCAGCTTTTGCCGGTTTGCACTTCTGGTGCCATTTCGCCATCAGGTGACCAAGTTATGGAGCAGTCCAGCGGGACGTTGGAGCATGCCAACCTGGGAGCACCCTTAGACAAGGAGATCCTCACTCACTGGACCCTGGGCCTCATGATTTCTCTTTACCCCTGCCCACCAAATGACAAATAACAAACCCACCAATCTGATTCCATCCCTCATCAGGTAAAGCCCAGTTTCCTTACCCACCTATGTCACTCTGACCTCTCTCACCCTATCAATCTTACTCCGAGCCCCTTCTTCCCCTGATCGCCCCCGAACCCCTTTCTTCCCCTGATCACCCCCTAAACCCCTTTCTTCCCCTGATCTCCCTGAACCTCCACCTTCTCTTGAACCTCCTTCTTCCCCTGATCACCCCATAAACCCCTTTCTTCCCCGATCTCCCCAAACCTCCACCTTCCCTTGAACCCCCTTCTTCCCCTGATCACCCCCTGAACCCCTTTCTTCCCCAATCTCCCCAAACCTCCACCTTCCCTTGAACCCTCTTCTTCCCCTGATCACCCCTGAACCCCTTTCTTCCCCTGATCACCCCCTGAACCCCTTTCTTCCCCTGATCTCCCCGAACTTCCACCTTCCCTTGAACCCCTTTCTTCCCCTGATCACCCCCTGAACCCCTTTCTTCCCCAATCTCCCCAAACCTCCACCTTCCCTTGAACCCCCTGCTTCCCCTGATCACCCCCTGAACCCCTTTCTTCCCCTGATCTCCCCAAACCTCCACCTTCCCTTGAACCCTTTTCTTCCCCTGATCACCCCCGAACCCCTTTCTTCCCCTGATCACCCCCTAAACCCCTTTCTTCCCCTGATCTCCCTGAACCTCCACCTTCCCTTGAACCCCCTTCTTCCCCTGATCACTCCCTAAACACCTTTCTTCCCCTGATCTCCCCAAACCTCCACCTTCCCTTGAAGCCCCTTCTTCCTCTGATCACCCCCTGAACCCCTTTCTTCCCTGATCTCACCCTGAACCCTTTTCTCTACCTTACCTCCCCCGAACCCACACCCACACCTGCTATTGACTTCCGCTCAAACCTTCTCTTTCCATTAATATCACTCTGAACATCCACAGGTCACCCCAACATTTCAGGAGGTGAGTAGCTGGGAGACTGGAGAAATGGAAATGTGAATAGACAGATAGCACAGGGCACCCCTGCGGTCATTCCCCTCAACTGGATACTGTATCGGATACTGTTGTGGGGGATGACCTCTCAGGGGAATGCCATGGAGACCAGGTCATTGGCACTGAGCATAACTCCGTAGCGCAGAAGGGAAAGAGGGAGAAGAGGAAACAGGTAGTGATAGGAGACTCAATAGTCAGGGAACAGACAGGAGATACTGTGAATGTGAGCAGGACACCTCGATAGTATGATGTTACCCCCCAGGGTCAGAGGTGTCTTGGATCAGGTTCACAACGTTTAGGAGAAGGAGAGAGAGCAGCCAGATGTCTTGGTACACATTGGTACCAATAATATAGGAAGGAAAAGCAAAGAGATCCTGGAAAGGGGGAGAGGGCTAGGTAGAAAGCTGAGAAACAGGACATCTCGGGTAGTAGTTTCTACCCGGTGAGAGTAGAAACAGAATGATTTGGCAAATTAATGCATGGCTGAGAAGCTGGTGCAGGGACAGGGTTTCAGGCTCTTGGATCATTGGGATCTCTTCTGGGGAAGGTATGACCTGTACAAAAGTGACGGGTTGCACCTGAACCCAAGGGGAATCAATGTTTGCGCAGGCAGGTTTGCTAGAGCTGTTGGGGAGGGTTTAAACTAATTTGGCAGGGGGTGGGAACTGGAGTGAAAGAACTCAGGATAGGACGGATTGTAAAAAAGCAAAGATGGCGTGCAATCATACCGTCAGGAAGAGCAGGCAGATGATAAGACAAAATTGCAGCCAGCAGGGTGAGTATCAGTACATGAGGGATGCAGAATCAAAAAGGGTAGCAAATACAGCACTCAAAGTGTTATATCTCAATGCATGAAGTATAAGAAATTTGGTGGATGATCTTGAAATTACAAGTGTAAAAGGACTGTGATGGCAGTTATACACAGGCCTCCCAACAGTAGCTGGGATATGGACCACAGATTACAATGGGAAATAGAAAAGGAATGTCAAAAGGGCAATGTTGTGATAGTCATGGAAGATTTCAACATGCAGGTCAATTGGGAAAATCAGGTTGGTAATGGATCTCAAGAGAGTGAGTTTGTTGAATGCCAACCAGATGGCTTTTTAGAGCAGTTTGTCATTGAGCCTACTAGGGGATTAACTATACTGGATTGGCTGTTACGTAATGAACCGGAAGTGATTAGGGAGCTTAAGGTAAGAGAATCCTTAGGAGGCAGTGATCACAATATGATTGAGTTCAACTGAACTTTGATAGGGAGGAAGTAGAGTCTGACTTAGCAGTCCTGCCGAAGGGTTTCGGCCCGAAACGCCAACTGTACTCTTTTCCGCAGAAAAGAGCCTGGTCTGCTGAGTTCCTCCAACATTTTGTATGTGTTGCTCGGGTTTCCAGAGCCTGCAGATCTTCTCTTGTTTCAGACCTAACAGTATTTCAATAGACAATAGACAATAGAAAATAGACAGTAGGTGCAGGAGTAGGCCATTCGGCCCTTCGAGCCAGCACCGCCATTCACTGTGATCATGGCTGATCATCCACTATCAGTATCCAGTTCCTGCCTTATTTCCATAACCTTTGATTCCCCATAAACTTTAAGAGCTCTACCCATCTCTTTCTTGAAAGCATCCAGAGACTTGGCCTCCACAGCCTTCTGGGGCAGAGCATTCCATATATCCACCACTCTCTGGGTGGAAAAGTTTTTCCTCAACTCCATTCTAAATGGCCTACCCGTAATTCTTAAACTGTGGCCTCTGGACTCTGGACTCACCCATCAGTAGGAACATGCTTCCTGCCTGCAGCGTGTCCAATCCCTTAATAATCTTACATGTTTCAATAAGATCCCCTCACAGCCTTCCAAATTCCAGAGTATACATGCCCAGCCGCTCCAATCTTTCGACATATGACAGTCCCACCATCCCGGGAATTAACCTTGTGAACCTACGCTGCACTCCCTCAATAGCAAGAATGCCCTTCCTCAAATTTGGCGACCAAAACTGCACACAGTATTCCAGGTATGGTCTCACCAGGGCCCTGTACAGCTGCAGAAGGACCTCTTTGCTCTTATACTCTTATACTCAGTGAAGTAAAGGAAATTACAGTGGTGTGACAGAGAAGCTGACCATTTAAATTGGAAGGAGATACTGGCAGGGATGACAGCAGAATTACAATGGCATGAGTTTCTGGGAAAAATGATGAAGGTGCAAGATAGATATATTCCAAAAACAAAGAAATACTCAAATGGAAAACTAGTACAACCATGGCTGACAAGGGAAGTCTACGCTAATGATCAGATGAACTGCACGCTAGGGTTCTGAAAGAAGTAATGGTGGAGATTGTGGAGGCACTAGTAATAATCTTTCAAATATCATTGGACTCTGGCACAGTGCTGGAGGACTGGAAAATTGCAAATGTCACTCAACTCTTTAAGAAAGGAGGAAGGCAGCAGAAAATAAATCATAGACCTGTTAGCCTGACCTCAGTGGCATGGAAGGTGTTGGAGTCAATTGTTAAGGATGAGGTTATGGAGTACCACACAAGAGGCTGCTTACTAATTTAAGAGCCCGAGGTATTACAGGAAAGCCACTGGCATGGTTAGAGCATTGGCTGATTGGTAGGAGGAAGTGAGTGGGAATAGAAGGATCCTTTTCTGGTTAGCTGCCAATAATTACTGGTGTTCCGCAGTGGTTGGTGTTGGGACCACTTCTTTTTAATGCTGTATATCAATAATTTAGATGATGGAATAGATGGCTTTGGTGCCTAGTTTGCAGATGATACAGAGATTGGTGGAGGGGCAGGTAGTGTTGAGGAAACAGATAGACTGCAGTAGGACTTAGACAGATTAGGAGAAAGGGCAAGAGAGTAGCAAATAAAATACAATGTTGGAAAATGCACAGTCACACACTGTGGTAGTAAAAATAAATGTGCAGACTATTTTCTAAATGGGGAGAAAATCCAAAAATCTGAGATGAAAAGCAACTTGGGAGTCCTTGTGCAGAATGACCTAAAGGTTAACTTGCAGGTAGAGTCAGCGGTGAGGAAGGGAAATGCAATGTTAGCATTCGTAAGAGGGATGTGATGCTGAGGCCTTATACGGGACTGGTGAGGCCTCACCTTGAGTATTGTAAGTTTTGGGCTTCTCGTCTAAGTAAAGGTGTGCTGGCATTGGAGAGAGTTCAGCGGAGGTTCACAAGGATGATTCTGGGAATTACTGATGAACGCAGCAGGCCAGGCAACATCTATAGGAAGAGGTACAGTCGACGTTTCGGACCGAGACCCTGCATCAGGACTAACTGAAAGAAGAGATAGTAAGAGAAGCGGGAGGGGGAGATCCGAAATGATAGAAGACAGGAGGGGGAGAGCTGGAAAGTTGATTGGCAAAAGGGATATGAGAGGATCATGGGACAGGAGGCCCAGGGAGAAAGAAAGGGGGAGGGGGGAAGCCCAGAGGATGGGCAAGGAATATAGTGAGAGGGACAGAGGGAGAAAAAGGAGAGAGAGAAAATAAATAAATAAATAAATAAATAACGGATGGGGTATGAAGGGGAGGTGGGGCATTAACAGAAGTTAGAGAAGTCAATGTTCATGCCATCAGGTTGGAGGCTACCCAGACAGAATATATGGTGTTGTTCCTCCAACCTGAGTGTGGCTTCATCTTGACAGTAGAGGAGGCCGTGGATAGACATATCAGAATGGGAATGGGACGTGGAATTAAAATGTGTGGCCACTAGGAGATCCTGCTTTCTCTAGTGGACAGAGCGTAGGTTTTCAGCAAAACAATCTCCCAGTCTGGGTTGGGTCTCGCCAGTATATAGAAGGCAACATCAGGAGCACGGGACGCAGTATATCACCCCAGCCGACTCACAGGTGAAGTGTCGCCTCACCTGGAAGGACTGTCTGGGGCCCTGAATGGTGGTGAGGGAGGAAGTGTAAGAGCACGTGTAGCACTTGTTCCGCTTACAAGGATAAGTGCCGGGAGGGAGATCGGTGGGAAGGGATGGGGGGGAACAAATGGACAAGGGAGTCGGGTAGGGAGTGATCCCTGCAGAAAGCAGGGGTGGGGGAAGGGAAAGATGTGCTTAGTTGTGGGATCCCGCTGGAGGTGGCGGAAGTTACGGAGAATTATATGTTGGACCCGGAGGCTGGTGGGGTGGTAGGTGAGGACAAGGGGATCCCTATTCCTAGTGGGGTGGTAGGAGGATGGGGTGAGAGCAGATGTGCGTGAAATGGGAGAGATGCATTTGAGAGCAGAGTTGATGGTGGAGGAAGGGAAGCCCCTTTCTTTAAAAAAGGAGGACATCTCCTTTATCCTGGAATGAAAACATCATCCTGAGAGCAGATGCGGCGGAGATGGAGGAATTGCAAGAAGGGGTGGTATTTTTGCTAGAGACAGGGTGAGAGGAAGTATAGTCCAGGTAGCTGTGAGAGTCCGTAGGCTTATAGTAGACATCAGTAGATAAGCTGTCTCCAGAGATAGAGACAGAAAGATCCAGATAGGGGAGGGAGGTGTCGGAAATGGACTAGGTAAACTTGAGGGCAGGGTGAAAGTTGGAGGCAAAGTTAATGAAGTTAACGAGCTCAGCAGGTGTGCAGGAAGCAGCACCAATGCAGTCGTCGATGTAGCAAAGGAAAAGTGGGGGACAGATACCAGTATAGGCTTGGAACATGGATTGTTCCACAAAGCCAACAAAAAGGCAGGCATAGCTGGGACCTATATGGGTGCCCATGGCTACACCTTTAGTTTGGAGGAAGTGGGAGGAGCCAAAGGATAAGTTATTAAGAGTAAGGACTAATTCCGCTAGATAGAGCAAAGTGGTGGTAGAGAGGAACTGGTTAGGTCTGGAATCCAAAAAAAGGTGGAGAGCTTTGAGACCTTCCTGATGGGGGATGGAAGCATATAGGGACTGGACATCCATGGTGAAAATAAAGCGGTGGGGCCCAGGGAACTTAAAATCATCGAAAAAATAGTATAGTTCTGGGTCTGTACTCACTGGAATTTAGAAAGATGTGGAGTTATCTCATTGAAACCTTTCAAATATTGAAAGGCCTAGACAGAGTAGATGTGAAAAAGATGTTTCCAATGATGGAGGCATCTGCTGAACCGTGTCTACACCCACCTGGACAAGCCAGCGAGCACTGTAAGGGTCATGTTTTTTGACTTCTCCAGTGCGTTCAACACCATCCGCCCTGCTCTGCTGGGGGAGAAGCTGACAGCGATGCAGGTGGATGCTTTCCTGGTGTCATGGATTCTTGATTATCTGACTGGCAGACCACAGTACGTGTGCTTGCAACACTGTGTGTCCGACAGAGTGATCAGCAGCACTGGGGCTCCACAGGGGACTGTCTTGTCTCCCTTTCTCTTCACCATTTACACCTCAGACTTCAGCTACTGCACAGAGTCTTGTCATCTTCAGAAGTTTTCTGATGACTCTGCCATAGTTGGATGCATCAGCAAGGGAGATGAGGCTGAGTACAGGGCTACAGTAGGAAACTTTGTCACATGGTGTGAGCAAAATTATCTTCAGCTTAATGTGAAAAAGACAAAGGAGCTGGTGGTAGACCTGAGGAGAGCTAAGGTACCGGCGACCCCTGTTTCCATTCAAGGGGTCAATGTGGACATGGTGGAAGATTACAAATACCTGGGGATATAAATTGACAATAAACTGGACTGGTCAAAGAACACTGAGGCTGTCTACAAGAAGGGTCAGAGCCATCTCTATTTCCTGAAGAGACTGAGGTCCTTTAACATCTGTCGGACGATGCTGAGGGTGTTCTACGAGTCTGTGGTGGCCAGTGCGATCATGTTTGCTGTTGTGTGCTGGGGCAGCAGGCTGAGGGTAGCAGACACCAACGGAATCAACAAACTCATTCGTAAGGCCAGTGATGTTGTGGAGATGGAACTGAACTCTCTCATGGTGGTGTCTGAAAACAGGATGCTACCCAAGTTGCATGCCATCTTGGTCAATGTCTCCCATCCACTACATAATGTACTGGGTGGGCACAGGAGTACATTCAGCCAGAGATTCATTCCACCGAGATGCAACACAGAGCGTCATAGGAAGTCATTCCTGCCTGTGGCCATCAAACTTTACAACTCCTCCCTTGGAGGGTCAGACACCCTGAGCCAATAGGCTGGTCCTGGACTTATCTCCTGGCATAATTTACATATTACTATTTAACTATTTATGGTTTTATTACTATTTAATTATTTATGGTGCAACCGTAACGAAAACCAATTTCCCCCGACATCAATAAAGTATGGCTATGACTATGACTAGGACAAGAGGACACAGTCTCAAGACAGAGGGTCATCCATTTAAAACAGAGATGCAGAGAAATTTCTTCAGCCAGAGGGTGTTGAATTTGTGAAATTTATTACCACAGACAGCTGTGGAGGCCAGGTCGTTGGGTGTATTTAAAGCAGAGCTTGATGGTTTTTGACTGGACACGGCATCAGAGGTTACAGGGAGAAGGCTGGGGAGGGGAGAAAAGGATCAGCTATGATTGAATGGCAGAGCAGATTTGACGGACCAAATGGTTTAATTCTGCTCCAGTTGTCTTATGGTAATATGGTCCTAAGTGCACCATTTTCACCCCAATTACCCACCCACAAATCGTACACATCTCCCCCATCACCCCTCCAATCCCTTCACGAACTCAATGAACTTTTGCAAAAGGGAATTTAAACATCAGTGAACTATCTGCCACTGTAGGATGACTTGCTTAAAAAAATAACTATTACATTGTATGAGGTTACTCATTAACAAAGGAAAGTTTGACAATGCCCACATAGTGGTGTGTTAAATTTGATGATTGAGATAGTGACATGACTAAAAACTGAATGAAATTACCTCAAGGGACTTTAATAGAAACTCAAGGAAGAGCCTACAGGTGGTAAAATCTTGAGCAACAAATAATCTGTTAAAGGAAGTTAGTGAGTTAAGCAACTTCTCTGTGAGGAAAGGAATTGGTGAGACAGAGCCCGGTAGATGATAAGCAGACCAAAGAGAGATAACAGGTGACAGGCAGACCAGACCCATCCCCTATTAACTCCATCTGTCTGCCATTCTAAATCCTTTCTTGGTTCCCCAATCACCTCCAGGCCCCTATGTCCTCACTGCTGCTCTCCTCTGTATACTATAAACACCAGAGAGTCTGCAGATGTCGGAAATCCAGAGCAACAGACACAAAATGCTGCAGAAACTCAGCAGGTCAGGCAGCATCCATGGAGAGGAATAAATGGTTAACATTTCGGAAAAGGAAGGGGGAAGGTGCCAAAATAATATGTTGGAATCTGATAGGAGAGTAAAGTAGACCTATTTTATTTGGGTAGCCTCCAACCTGATAGCATGAATATCGATTTCTCCTTGCGGTGAACAAATTGAACCCCTCCCCCATTCCTCTCCTCCCCACTCACTTGCACTTCTTCTCACCTGACTATTACTTTCTCCTGGGCCTCCTCCTCCTTCTCTTTCCCTTTCTCCTATGGTCCACTTCCCTCTCCTATCAGACTATTTCTTCACCAGCCCTTTACCTTTCGTAGCCCGAAACATCGACCGTGTAGCCAACAAGTGTTGCCATGCTTCTGGCACCAACACAGCAAGCCCACTACTTACTAATCCTCACCCGTACATCTTTGGAATGTGAGAGGAAACCAGAGCACCTGGAGGAAATCTGCACAGTCACAGGGAGAATTTACAAACTCTTTCTGACGGTGGCAGGAGTTCGACTCCGATCTCCGTCACTGTAAAGTGTTACGCTAACCACTACAAATCTACTGTATATCTACATTCATCAGAAAGGACGCCATTTCGCAAACAGTGTGAGTTACCAAAGTCGGCTAAGAGTTCAACAATGTGAGCTTCTATCAAGAGAGTCCAAATTATAAATTCTTCATAGATTACAGAATGTCTCGCACGTTTCTGTAACCTGCCTGAACACCTTTATTTTACACTTACTACTATCCATCATTCCTCCAAGAGGACTACAACCATGTCATTGGTTTGGTGGTTTATGTGCCTCAATGACCCGGAGAGCTATGCTAGCTGGAGTCAGGGCTTTATGCTTTGGGTGTCAGTAGGGTTGCCTATGCCAAACAGGTCAAAGGGTAGAGGCCAGACTAAGAGTGGTCTGCATTTGGCCCACATCCCTTCACTCCTTTTCTATCCAAGTTCATTCGTTATGTGCCATGATATATGACATGGATGATCATGGTCTTTCCATGACCATGATTGTTCTCAGCAAATTTTTCTACAGTTATGGTTTGCCATTGCCTTCTTTACAAGATGGGTGAATCCAGCCATTATCAACAATCCTTGGAGATTTTCTGCCTGGCATCAGTGGTCGCATAACCAGGACTTGTGATATGAACCAGCTGCTCATATGACCATCCACCATCTGCTCCCATGGATGACCTGCAGGCTAGCAGAAGGAAGGAGCACCTTACACATCCTTTGGTAGAGACGTATCTCCACCCTGCCACCCATCTATCCAAGGATGTGTCCAAACATCTTTTAACTATTGAAGGTATTTCTGATTCTTCTACCTCCTCCAACAAATCATTCCATATAGCCAGCACTCTCTGTGTAGTAAACGCTCCTCAGATCCCTGTTAAATATTTCTCCTCGGGATTCAAAGTGCATTTATTATGAAAGCAGGCCTGCAGTATACAAACCTGAGATTTCTGACAGACAGCTGCAAAACAAGAAAATACTATGGAACTCATTCAAAGAAAAGCATTAAAAATAAAGAACAGATCATGCAAACGTCAAAAAGGACGAAAAACAAAGAATATAAAACATCAAACCACAAAGTCATCGAGACAGGAACATTCGGCTTAGTTTAGTTCGGTTCAAAGTAGTGCTGTGTTGCTTGTTGACTGCCGGCCACAGAGCCAATCTGCCTCGATCAAATTGGCACAAAATAGCAACAAAAACGGGACAACCAGAAACCAGAGGCACACCATAACATGAGCTACAGGGTCCAATCCACAAACAGCATTGATTAAACCTAGCACAAGACCCAAAACTGGCACCTTCCTTCAGCAGCATCCAACGAGAGGGAGAGAGAGACCGGTCATTCACAGGCAGACAGAGCTGAACACCCAGTGGTCCTCTGCTCTTGTTCTCATTGATTTCAGATGCTTTAGTTGGAGAAATTGGCCTGTCTCCAGGCTTCTTGGCATCTAAGCCACACACTTTGCTCAAAACCTCACTGAATTCCCTTGGAGATAGCAAGCATGAGATCACACAATCGGTCTGAAAACACAGCTTCAAAGTATAGATCACAGGCTCCAGTAGTAGCAGAAAGAGGAAACAGAAGTAAAGGAAGTAAAAAAATACATTTTGTGAATTGTCTGAAGGACGTCACCTTTGGTCCATTGTTCACTGGCTCCATCTTCTCCAGTAGACAGCCATCTCTCAACTTAAACCAATGCCCTCCAACTTTTAAACCAAGGGAAAAGACTCTTATCCCTAACAGTTCTCCTCATAATCTGACAAATTTCTACAAGGTCACACTCCAATCTTCTACATCCTGGTGAAAGTAAATCAGGTTGTTTCTCAGAATGGAGGACAGTGACACACAGGGATCAGGGATAAGACCCCTGTATTAATTATTTCTAAATAAATCAACCAGCAATTGGATAGGTACATGGAGGAATGAGGCGCAGAGAGATATAGGGACTGGCTTTTTTCTACCAAAATATTACATTAAATTCCACCTGCCAAATCTTCGCACATTTGATTAGCCTGATTTTAATCGCTTTGAAGGCTTTCTGCATCCTCCCTGCAGGCACACCACCATGAAGCTTTATTTATGTATTTACTGAGATACAGTGCAGAATAGGCCCTTTAAGCCATTGATCCCAGCAACCCCTAATTTAGCCCTAGCCTAATCATGGGACAATTTACAATGACCAATTAACCAACTAACCAGTATGTCTTTGGACTGTGGGAGGAAACCGGAGCATAGTGGCATAGAAAAGTGCAGCACAGGAACAGGCCCTTCAGCCCATCTAGTCTGCACCGAACCATTTAAACTGCCTACTCCCAGTTTAGGCACCCGGACCATAGTCCTCTATATCCCTGCTATTCATGTACCTATCTAAACTTCTGTTAAGCATTGAAATCGAGCTTGCATGCACCACTCGTACTGGAAGCTCATTCTATACTCTCATGACCCTCTGAACAAAGAAATTTCCCCTCATGTCCCCCTTGAATTTTTCACCTTTCACCCTTAACCTCCAGTTGTAGTCCCACCTAACCTCAGTGGAAAAAGCCTGCTTGCGTTTACCCAATCTATACTTCTCATAGTTTTGTATACCTCTATCAAATCTCCCCTCAATCTTCTACATAGCAAGGAATAACTCAGAGAAAACCCACACATTACCACTGGGAGGACTTACAGTCTCCTTACCAATGACGTCGGAATTGAACCCAAACGCCCCAAGCTGTACGTTACCGTAGAGCCCGTTTTGCATCATTAGCAAGCTTGGATATGTTGCACTTGATCTCATCATCCGCATCATTTTGTACAGATTATAAGCAGCTACGTTTCCAACACCAGTCCCTGGAGCACCCAGCTTAGCAATGCCTCCCAATCCGAAAACCACTGCTTGTTGTTCACTAACTAGTTATCGATCTATTACAGTAGCTTCCATACTGTACCCTCAATCATCACTTCTATAGTATGTCCTCAAATTTCATTTAATAATCTCTGAAGTGGCACCTTATATGTGTACAAACTGCAGATGAAATAAATTTCCTCTAACTAAAATTGAAAGCTGCTGAAATTGTAAGTTGGTTAGAAAAGGGCCTAATTCAAAAAATCTCCACTATCTATGAAAAGATGTTTTTATTTAAAGTTTGCAAAAATCAATTTTATTTAATAATCTCTTTTATGGCACCTTATATGTGTACAAACAGGCACGGAAACAAACGTCCTCCAACCAAAATTGAAAGCTGGTGAAATTGTACAGTAAATTGGTTGGAAAAGGGCCCAATTCAAATGCTGAAGTTTGCAAATAGCAATTGAAAGCAGTACTTTTGAAATGCCTTGCAACAACTTAAACGTTATTAGTTTACTTCCTTGAGGTGCGGTTTTCTAATCTTTGAACTAAGGGCCCCACAGGTGACTCACACCCGATGCAAAGCCAGATCTGTACAACTTGCAGAGACAGTGCCAAGATGACTGTTTCCTGCTCAACCCACAGGCACCCTGCAACCACAACTCACCCCATACCAGCAGTCACACCTGACTTAGTCGCTTACCGTGCAGAGCTTTTTAATGCTCTTTCTGTATTTGGTAAACATTTCTAAATATAGAACAGGCTTTGTTTTTTTTTAATCTAAACCTCCTTCACTTATAACCTTATGCACCATTGTTCTTGAACCCAATGGAAAATGAGAACAAAATCAATGACAAAATAAATACAGTGGATTCAGGTTCATTGGAACATATCGGGATAAGTACATTCTTGTCCAATTAGCCAGCTGCACCATAAGCAAAAGTGTCATAGACATAGTTAAAAAGGTATAAAAAAGATAAACTAAGTAACAAGTTACACATTTAAATAAAATACAAAACAAATTAGAACACTGCAAAGAGTTCCATAGTATTATAAAACTGTGTATTAGTTCCTAATATTTATTAATGGAGGAATTAATCCAGTGAATTAAATCAGCACAGATGCATAGTGCAGGTAATGGACTGCCTTCATACAATACTATTGGCGACTGCATCCTCCAAATCTTCATTTTCATTGTAGCATTCAAGACAATTGTTGATACTTCCAAATTCTTCGCAGTTTCTAACTTGTTGAAGTAGTGAAATTGTTTAATTTTCACTCCCGGCCTTTTCTGGCATCTCCAAGCTTGAATGCTTGAAACAACAGTGAGAAAAAGAGTTCTGAATTGTCTTACTGTTTATTTCTCACCAACTATCCTGGACAAAAATCACTACTTTTTGAACATAAGCACACTCAATTGATGCAAATTTAAACCTTTTCAATCTAACCATGGTGTAGTATCTAACAGCCTCACAAGTACTCATGACTGATGCAAGTAAGAACTTGTTCAGCAACAGTTTCCTACATTATGTAAGCAGCATCGTTTCACTAATAAATGAAGGGAACCCCAGCAATTCTCTCAATTAGTATTTGTTCTTTAAGAGTTGCACCAAATAAATGGCTGCCCCAATTAACCAGAATCCATTATATATAGTTTTCATATTAATTAAAGCCTTATAGATTTGATACGGGTAGTAGGGTGAGATATTTCTCTACCAAAGGAGGTGTAAGGCACTCCTTCCCACTGCTAGCCTGCAGGTCACCCTTGGGTAAGGTGCAGCACCTGCTTAACCACCACGCCCCCCCCCCCCCAAGTCAGGGTCAAATGAAGCCATGGGAGCAGGTGGTGAATGGTAATATGAGCAGCTGGTGCATTTCACAAGTCCTGGTTATGTGACCACTGACGTCAGGCAGACAATCTCGAAAGAGTATTGATAATGTCTGGGGTCACCCAACTTGTAAAGACACTGCCCAGAAGCAGACAATGGCAAACCACTTCTGTGGAGAAACTTGCCAAGAACAATCATGGTCACAGAAAGACGAAGATCGACCATGTCATGCGACGCGAACAATAGATTTTATAGAGAATTGCACATAAACACTGTATCATACTGTAGTGTAACTTGCTCAGGGAATCTATTCTAAATAACTCTGACCTAGATTTATAATCTATAGGTTCTACACTGAGAACCAAATTAAATATGACTTAGAATTTTGCTTGCACAGTTCCCTTTCCCCACCAAACACAAAACATATCTAACATCAGATTGCTAAAAGAATTGGGTCATTTTTTTCACAGACTGTGTGCTTTCAGCTCAGGTTTGTAGTTCAAGTATAATTATCAGGGAGCAGGCACAAGAGCCTGAAGACACACACTCGGTGTTTCAGGAACAGATTCCCTCCGCCAATGGACGATGAACCCATCAACACGACTTCACTGCTTTTTTTTCTCTCTTTTTGCACTGCTTAATTAACTTAAATTTTTAAAATACATAGTCACTGTAATTTACTGCTTTTATTACTGTGTATTGCATTGTACTGCTGCGGCATAACAAATTTCACGACATTTGCCAGCGATATTAAACCTTATTCTGCTGCTGATCTTTCAATCATATACGAATACCCATGAATACAGCTACACAGGAGTGTTCCTCCAGGGCCAAGGTGCAAAACGCAGGACCAACAGTCGTACACAGCACAGGATACATACAGCACATTTTTATTTTTATTATTATTGAGATACAATGCAGAATAGGTCTTTCTGGCCCTTTAAGACACGCCACCCAGCAATCTCCTGATTAAATCCAAGCCTAACTCACGGGACAATTTACAAAGACTAATTAACCTACCAACTGGTACATCTTTGGACTGCGATAAGAAGCCGGAGCACCTGGAGGAAGCCTACGCTGTCACAGGGAGAACATACAAGCTCCTTCTAGGCAGCGGCGGGAATTGAACCCTGGTTACCTGGACTGTAAAGGGTTGTGCCATCTGCTCTGCTACCATGCACGTATAAGATAGCAAGTAAACATACAGTCAGACAAAAGACATATAGCCCAAGTCCCTGAGTGACATGTCCTGTAACTTGATGGTGCTGTACAAACAGTTCTCAGCAGTGTGCGAACAAATGTACGCACATGCACATGCAATGCAGATCGTCATTCACTAGGTGGCAGCACTGACAGGAAGGGCCAGCTCCCAACCAAGACACTGCCTCCAGCATCGCCACTCCACACTTCTGATTAAGTGAATCCTTCAGTTCAGCTTCAGATACTGAATCTGATCTTAAGTGAATCCCTTCCTCAAGGCCCCGCGCTTATCTTACTCCTTATATTTTCCATCTTCGCCCTGAGCCCATGTGATCTAATTTCCACTCCACAATCATCTCCTTCCCATACACTTGTCCAACCTCCATCTTCCTTTCCAATCATCTGAGCATCTCTGCCACCAAACCATCCCCAGGTCACTTGGCCTGCTACTCAGGCTGCTCCAAATGCTTTTCCTGCCCATCCCAATCCTCTTCCCTGCTATTCTCCATTTCTTCTCTCCATCGAACCATGGAAGACCATGGATAAAAGGCTCAGCATGTGGTCTAGCAAGGAATAAGGTTGGAAGTTGCCTTTTTTACTACATGCAACACTTGCAGCATCATAAATGTAACATTATCAGAATCAGGTTTATTATCACCAGCAATTGTTGTGAAATTTGTTAACTTAGCAGCAGCAGTTCAATGCAATACATGAAAGAACAAAAGTTAAATCAATTACAGTAAGTATATATATGTGTAGACTGAACAGATTAAAAATAGTGCAAAACAGGAGTAATATATATTTGAAAAGTGAGGTAGTGTTCATGGGTTCAATGGCCATTTAGGAATCATACAGCAGAGGGGAAGAAGTTGTCCTTGATTCACTGACTGTGTGCCTTCAAGCCTCTGTACCTCGTTCCTGATGGCAACAATGAGAAGAGCACATGTCCTGGGTGATGGGCTGATGGGTGGTGCATCACGTAAAGGTCCTCTGCAAAGCACCATTTCACCATGTTTGGAGAGTTTCTATGCCTCCATCTTGCATGAAGTTATCTCCATATGTGCTTGAAGCTAACAGTTGAGTGGCTCAGGTAACAGAGTACCGCCTCGGTTCAGTCTTTACTTTCAATGCAACACGTAGAACTCACACATCCTCCCTGTGAAGGTGTAGGTTTCCTCCAGGTACTCTGACTTCCTGGCACATCCCAAGGACATGCAGGTTGGTAGGTGAATTGGTCATTGCAAATTGTCCCCAGTGCATTGTGAATCATTGAATCCTGGCAGAATGAGTGAGAATGTAGGGAAAATTCCAAAAAAAAACGGGCTTAACATCGGTCTAATGTAAACAGTAGTTGAAGACACAGACCTGGTAGCCTTATGCTTGGACGAGAAAGTGGAGAGGTGGGTTAATATGCTCACAGAAGACATGAGGGTTGGATAGTGTAAAAGGTTGCCATAGATCATAATAGGATATTGACAGAATGCAGAATTGGACATAAAGTGCAAGATGGAGTTCAATCTCAAAAAGTGTGAAGTGATTCACTTTGGAAGATGAAACTTGATGGTGGAATTCAAGGTCAATGGCAGGATTCTTAACAATGCGGAGGAACAGATCGATCTTGGGTCCAAGTCCACAGATCTCCCAGATTTGACATGCAAATTGATAAGGTGGTTAAGAAGGCATATGGTTGCTATGTGAGGAGTTAGCTTAGTTGACGGTTGAAAGCCACTGCTGCCAGGTTGGTCATTGATTGGCCCGTTTAAAGGATGTGGCCGCACATTCTCATTGGCTGGCTTGCGCGTCACAGCACTTGTTTCCAGTTCCGGGTGCCTCAGGGGTAAATGAATAGTGTGGGCAGGAGACTCATTCTCTTTCCATTGTCTTCAAGGCCCGCGTCAGGCTGAAGTCACAACCAGCGCTGAAGGACTATCAGGAAAGAGCATTGCAAACATAGGTGGGTCCTCTGCCTTTGTTTATTTAAGTATTCACTAGCAGCGTGCTTAGTTCTTCCGTTTTATCATTTGGGGAGATTTGATGGAGTACCCATTAAGTTAATGGATAACTGAATGTTCAGTACTGTAGCTTTGTGTGGTTTAGGGTAGTTTAGACAAACACTTGTAGCTAGATGCCCAGTTTAATGCTTCACTGTTCACTTTTAAATAGTTAATGGGCTCATTCTCAATCTGGTCCTCTGCTTCACTCACTAGATCCTTGAATTTGCTTCCTCTCTATGATGGTGTGCTGGCCTCCCTTACTCAAAGTCTGAGTACAAGAGCCAAAAGTTTATGTTACAGCTCTATAAAATCATGGTTAGACTTCACTTGAAGTAGGTCACCTCTTTATAGGAAGGATGTAAAAGCTCTAGAGAGGTTGCAGAGGAAGTTTACTCGGATGCTGCCTTAATTAGAGAGCACGTCTTATGAGGAGAGGTTGAACAAGTTAAGAATTTTATCCTTGGAGCGTCTGAGGGTGAGAGGTGACCTGATAGAGGTGCATAGGATTATGAGAGGCATGGATAAAGTGGACAGCCGGCACCCTTCTCCCAGGGCAGCAATGGCCAATACCAGAGGGCATCCATTTATGGTGAGTGGAAGAAAGTTTAGGGGAGATGTCAGAATGAGGTTATTTTACACAGACAGCGGTGAGTGCCAGGAATGCATGGCCAGGGCTAGTGATAAATGTTGACACGACAGGGACATTTAAAAGCTTTTTAGATGGGCATGCAGATGTAAGAAAAATGGATGGTTATGGGCTGTGTAGAAGGGAAGGTTTAGGTGGATTCTAGACAATGTTCCTCCTGTTTTTTTTATATAGTTATGAGGACCAACATAACATAACATAACTCTGAGCATGAAATTTTTACACAGTCTGAAAACTGTGTGGCATTTTAAAAGATTTTTTGTAATATAAATATTTAGAATGAAAATTGAAAACTCACATAGAAACATAGAAACATAGAAAATAGGTGCAGGAGTAGGCCATTCAGCCCTTCGAGCCTGCACTGCCATTCAGTATGATCATGGCTGATCATCCAACTCAGAACCCTATACCTGCCTTCTCTCCATACCCCCTGATCCCTTTAGCCACAAGGGCCATATCTAACTCCCTCTTAAATATAGCCAATGAACTGGCCTCAACTGTTTCCTGTGGCAGAGAATTCCACAGATTGACCACTCTCTGTGTGAAGAAGTTTTTCCTCATCTTGGTCCTAAAAGACTTCCCATTTATCCGTAAACTGTGACCCCCTCGTTCTGGACTTCCCCAACATTGGGAACAATCTTCTTGCATCTAGCCTGTCCAATCCCTTTAGAATTTTATACGTTTCAATCAGATCCCCCCTCAATCTCCTGAATTCCAGCGAGTATAAGCCTAGTTGATCCAGTCTTTCATCATATGAAAGTCCTACCATCCCAGGAATCAATCTGGTGAACCTTCATTGTACTCCTTCTATGGCAAGAATGTCTTTCCTCAGATTAGGGGACCAAAACTGCACACAATACTGCAGGTGTGGTCTCACTAAGGCCTTGTACAACTGCAGTAGTACCTCCCTGCTCCTGTACTCGAATCCTCTTGCTATGAATGCCAGCATACCATTCGCCTTTTTCACCGCCTGCTGTACCTGCATGCCCACTTTCAATGACTGGTGTACAATGACACCCAGGTCTCGTGGCACCTCCCCTTTTCCTAATCGGCCACCATTCAGATAATAATCTGTTTTCCTGTTCTTGCCACCAAAGTGGATAACCTCACATTTATCCACATTAAATTGCATTTGCAATGAATTTGCCCACTCACCTTCCCTATCCAAGTCATCCTGCATCCTCTTAGCATCCTCCTCACAGCTAACACTGCCGCCCAGCTTCGTGTCATCCGCAAACTTGGAGATGCTGCATTTAATTCCCTCATCTAAATCATTAATATATATTGTAAACAACTGGGGTCCCAACACTGAGCCTTGCGGTACCCCACTAGTCATTGCCTGCCATTCTGAAAAGGTCCTGTTTATTCCCACTCTTTGCTTCCTGTCTGCCAACCAATTCTCTATCCACATCAATACCATACCCCCAATACCGTGTGCTTTAAGTTTGCACACTAATCTCCTGTGTGGGACCTTGTCAAAAGCCTTTTGAAAATCCAAATATACCACATCCACTAGTTCTCCCCTATCCATTCTACAAGTTACATCCTCAAAAAATTCTATAAGATTCATCAGACATGATTTTCCTTTCACAAATCCATGCTGACTTTGCCCGATGATTTCACCACTTTCCAAGTGTGCTGTTATCACATCTTTGATAACTGACTCTAGCATTTCCCCCCCACCGATGTCAGGCTAACCGATCTATAATTCCCCGGTTTCTCTCGCACTCCTTTTTTAAAAAGCGTGGTTACATTAGCCACCCTCCAATCCTCAGGAACTAATCCAGAATCTTAAGAGTTTTGAAAAATTATCACTAATGCATCCACTATTTCTTGGGCTACTTCCTTAAGCACTCCGGGATGCAGACCATCTGGCCCTGGGGATTTATCTGCCTTTAATCCCTTCAATTTACCTAACACCACTTCCCTACTAACATGTGTTTCCCTCAGTTCCTCCATCTCATTAGACCCTCTGTCCCCTACTATTTCCGGAAGATTATTTATGTCCTCCTTAGTGAAGACAGAACCAAAGTAATTATTCAATTGGTCTGCCATGTCCTTGCTCCCCATAATCAAATCACCTGTTTCTGTCTGTAGGGGACCTACATTTGTCTTAACCAATCTTTTTCTTTTCACATATCTATAAAAGCTTTCACAGTCAGTTTTTATGTTCCCTGCCAGCTTTCTCTCATAATCTTTTTTCCCTTTCCTAATTAAGCCCTTTGTCCTCCTCTGCTGGACTCTGAATTTCTCCCAGTCCTCAGGTGTGCCGCTTTTTCTGGCTAATTTGTATGTTTCTTCTTTGGAATTGATACTATCCCTAATTTCCCTTGTCAGCCACGGGTGCACTACCTTCCCTGGTTTATTCTTTTGCCAAACTGGGGTGAACAATTGTTGTAGTTCATCCATGTGACCTTTAAGTTCTTGCCATTGCATATCCACCGTCAACCCTTTAAGTATCATTTGCCAATCTATCTTAGCTAATTCACGTCTCATACCTTCAAAGTTACCCTTCTTTAAGTTCAGAACCTTTGTTTCTGAATTAACTATGTCACTCTCCATCTTAATGAAGAATTCCACCATATTATGGTCACTCTTACCCAAGGGGCCTCGCACGACAAGATTGCTAACTAACTCTTCCTCGTTGCTCAATACCCAGTCTAGAATGGCCTGCTCTCTGGTTGGTTCCTCGACATGTTGGTTCAGAAAACCATCCCTCATACATTCCAAGAAATCCCCTTCCTCAGCACCCTTACCAATTTGGTTCACCCAATCTATATGTAGATTGAAGTCACCCATTATAACTGCTGTTCCTTTATTGCACGCATTTCTAATTTCCTGTTTAATGCCATCCCCAACCTCACTACTACTGTTAGGTGGCCTGTACACAACTCCCACCAGCGTCTTCTGCCCCTTAGTGTTATGTAGTTCTACCCATATCAATTCCACATCCTGCTGGCTAATGTCCTTCCTTTCTATTGCATTAATCTCCTCTCTAACCAGCAACGCTACCCCACCTCCTTTTCTTTCATGTCTATCCCTCCTGAATATTGAATATCCCTGAATGTTGAGCTCCCATCCTTGGTCATCCTGGAGCCATGTCTCTGTGATCCCAACAATATCATACTCATTAATAACTATCTGCACATTCAATTCATCCACCTTGTTACGAATGCTCCTTGCATTGACACACAAAGCCTTCAGGCTTGTTTTTACAACACTCTGAGCCCTTATACAATTATGTTGAAAAGTGGCCCTTTTTGATTTTTGCCCTGGATTTGCCTGCCTGCCACTTTTACTTTTTACCTTACTACTTTTTGATTCTACCCTCATTTTACACCCCTCTGTCTCTCTGCACTTGTTCCCATCCCCCTGCCACATTAGTTTAAATCCTCCTGAACAACAGTAGCAGATGCTCCCCCTAGGACATTGGTTCCAGTCCAGCCCAGGTGCAGACCATCCTGCTTGTACCGATCCCACCTCCTCCAGAACTGGTTCCAATGCACCAGAAATTTGAATCCCTTCCCCTTGCACCATTTTTCAAGCCACGTATTCATCTGATATATCCTCCTATTTCTACTCTGACTAGCACGTGTTACTGGTAGTAATCCAGAGATTATTACCTTTGTGATCTTACTTTTTAGTTTATCTCCTAACTCCCTAAATTCACCTTGTAGGACCTCATCCCGTTTTCTACCTATATCATTGGTACCTATGTGCACCACGACCACTGGCTGTTCACCCTCCCACTCCAGAATGTCCTGCAGCCGCTCAGAGACATCCTTGACCCTTGCACCAGGGAGGCAACATACCCTCCTGGAGTCTCGTTTGTGGCCGCAGAAACGCTTATCTATTCCCCTTAACAATCGAATCTCCTATCACTATAGCTCTCCCACTCCTTTTCCTTCCCTCCTGTGCCGCAGAGCCACCCATGGTGCCATGAACTCGGCTACTGCTGCCTTCCCCTGATGAGACATCTCCCCCAACAGTATCTAAAACAGTTTATCTGTTTAGGAGGGAGATGACCTCAGGGGACTCCTGCACTACCTGCCTACTGCTATGCTGTTTAGTGGCCACCCATTCCCTTTCTGCCTGTGTAGCCTTTACCTGCGGTGTGGCCAACTCACTGAACGTGCTATTCGCGACTTTCTCAGCATTTCGGATGCTCCAGTATGGATCCAATCGCAGCTCCAGCCGCTCAATGCAGTCTGCCAGATGCTGCAGCTGGACACATTTCCTGCACACATAGTCGTCAGGGACACTGGAAATATCCCTGGTTTCCCACATGCTGCAGGAGGAACAAACCACGGGGCCGATCACAGCTGTCATGACCTACCCAATACGTTGCCTCAACTTTTGAAATGTGGACGTGGAATGTTGCCGACTGCCCCGGGAGTGGTATGGGCCTCACTGGGAGCAAGCTCCTCCGCAGCCTCTGCTCACTTCAGCCAAAGCCCGTATACTTTGGATCTTATTTATCAATTGAAGGGTATAATAAAATACAGCACAACATAGAAAATTTTCTACATTTCATAAACTTTTTCACATCTGTGTTTATTCCAGCTGCATGGACACAAAGGCTACGTGCGCGGAGGACCAGGTTGCAAATGGGCCCATTAACTACTTAATAGTGAACAGTGAAGCACTTAAACTGGGCTTCAACATTCAACAGGTCTCAAAGAGGTCAGCCCTCATTCTTCTGAATCTCAGTGGGTAGAGGCCCTGAGCCATCAAACTCACCTCATATGACAAGCTTTTCAATCCCGGAATCATTTTCGTGAACCTATGGATGGGATTAATTGACTGCTAACCTGGGAGCAGGAATGATCCAATTGCATAAATCTGACGCAAATTCTCTTTCCACATTTTGCCTCTGGAAAGGATGCTGTGACTCTTCTTACATTCCCAATCATGTCACAAGCCCAGCAGGATCTCAGCTAAATCACCTTTCTGTTGGAGGTAGAAAAGAGATGGTAAGTACTTCAATTCAAAACGATGCATGCAGCACAAATTTTCATTTCATCAGAAAGTAACAAGAAGCTTCCTAAGTTAACTCCTAGCAAACCAACAGGTAAATAAGAATCCCCCTAAATAAAGTTCCTTCCATCGGGTTCTTGTTTGTGTTTCCAATTTGCATTGCCTTCACACTTGTGGCCTTAGCACCAAGAATGATGCTAAATCAACAGGGAATTAGGATTATTGTCATCAGCTTCCTACTTCATGAGCAACATGAACACGATTCAATAAAAAATTCGAGCTACGCCAGAGAGCTGAAATGGCACTTCACAGAAAGGGCGGAACGGTAGTGTAGTGGTTAGCACAACGGTTTACAATACAGGCGACCCGGGTTCAATTCCCACCACTGCCTGTAAGGAGTTTGAATGTTCTCCCCGTGACCGCGTGGGTTTCCTCCGGGTGCTCCAGTTTCCTCCCACAGTCCAAAGACGTACCAGTTAGTAGGTTAATTGGTAATTGTAAATCGTCCTGTGATTAGGCTAGGGATAAACTTTGTGTTCATCCATCGCCGGTGATGAGGACTCGACACCATTATGATAGTGTCGAGACTAGCACTTGATTTGGATTTAAGTGAGGGAGAGTTGCGCAGCGTCTGCCTCACTCTCTCTTCCCAATTCCCATCTGGATCCAGTGGTAAGACAGAGTCGAAACGGCTGACAATAGACAATAAACAATAGGTGCAGGAGTAGGCCACTTGGCCCTTCAAGCCAGCACTGCCATTCACTGTGATCATGGCTGATCATCCACAATCAGTACCCTGTTCCTGCCTTCTCCCCATATCCCTTGACTCCACTATCTAACTTTCTTGAAAGCATCCAGAGAATGGCTGGAGATGGGACTAGGCGCAGTGGATGACCAGGACATCTTCTGTGTCTAGTCATGCTCTACACATTCCATGACACTTGCAGAGACCGCCTTCTTGACCGTTGGACCTTCCATTGGTCTTGCCCGCTCAATCTGCCGGAGTCTGTCTTCACATGCTGGGATAGACAACTCCCTATCTCGCCGAGGGTTTGAGACCCGTCGGCTACCCTCACCTGGTTTAGCCGGCTTGTCAAAGCCGTTGCCCGGGGCGTGGACGCTGTCGCATGCAAACAGCTACGGGGAGCCACAGGTGAGAGCTGAGTGCCAGGTGGGGACCAAAGGTAGACTAACCACCTTGAAAAGGATGCGACATGCTCCCCACCAGAGGTGCTACCCCTCCCTGACACCCCATACACCCCAGGGTTTAACTAGGGTTAAACTAGGAGATTGCTGGGTGACACAGCTTGAAGGTCTGGAAGGGTCAAATCCAGTCTGTTACTCAATAAGCAAATAAATAAATAAATGATTTGGATCTGTCAGCACCTGGAGCAATAAAAAATAGTTTTTTGTAATCCAGTTTTACTTCGCTTTAATATATAGGAGAAATTTGTTCAGGCATACAATTGTTTTTTAAAAAAAAGCTCTGAAAGCATAATGGGAAATTAAGTACGTGGTGTGCTTTGTGCTCCAATGTGTAACTGTGACAATTTAACCTCAAACAATCTGTTGTTTTCTTTGTTCCTGCTCAATATACTGTGAAGCAGAACCATCAGAGAAAAATATATTTGAAGCGATGTCAGACGGTGTGGAGAAACCATCAGGAAGTGAGCTCAGCTGTCTGAGTTCTATCAATCAGTTTCTGCAAATTCTGGCAATGGCAATGCCAAAGAAGTTCATGTATTTCACAATGAGTCCTTGATTTAAGATTATATATTTGCAAGACATAAGAGCTTGAGAGAATCAGAACGATCAGAACCAAATTTAAAATCACTGGCATATGTCGTGAAGTTGTTAACTTTACATAAAGAAATACATGATAAATATAGAGAAAAAGACTGACTTACAATAAATATATACATATGTCTATTAAGTACTTAAGTTAGTAGAGCTACTAGTACTTGATGCTTCAATCCCTATGGTAAGTCGGCACTCTCGATGTTGGCAATGGGTTTGGAGTGGTGACAAGGAGGGAGGGTAGGTACGTCATCGGGGTCATCGGGTGGGCACCCTCCTTCTTTGACGTTTCGTTGATAAGCCCACAACGTCTCCAGAGGGCTCAACGGTGCTACCTGGTGTCCCAGATACACACCCCTCAGTTCCAAACCCTCCTATCTTCATCTTGCAGCCCAGTTGTTGTCTTTCCTTTTAATCCAAATCCAATTGCTGCTTCCTTCTGCTGCGTTTGACAAGGACTTGATTGCTTGTTGGAGGGAGTGACTCCTCACCCCCATCTTCCTCAATAGACTGGTCGTAGATGTAGCAACAAATCTCCTGCATCCCACTTCTACAGGGAAAATCTTGGTCTTCCAGCCATTCTGGGCAGCTCCAGTTGCCAGTTCAGAGTACTTGGTCTTTTTCGTCTCATAAGCTTCTTCGACACCATCTTCCCATGGTACTGTCAATTCCACAACATATGCCAACTTGGCGGTTGTGGACCACAGAACCATGTCTGGCCAGAGTGTTGTAGCCGCAATGTCTGGGGGAAACACGAGCTTTTTTTCCAAGTCCACGTCCATTTTCCAATCCTGAGCAACCTGCAGAATGCTTACATCTTTTGATGTTATATGGTGCTCTGGAGGTTGGCCTGATGGTACAAATCGTGTAATGTGGACATTTCCTGCCGATGTTTGTGGGAGAGCATTTGTGATGATTCGCCTCTGTTCCAAGATTGATACCAGCTGTCTGAGAACTTGGTTACGCCGCCAAGTGTACCGCCCTGGCTGAGGCTCGTGGTGCACCCTGTTAAAATGTGCCTTAGTGATCCAGGTGCTTGACAAAGAGAGCAAGCGGGGTCTTCTCCCCACCATTGGTTCAGGTTCTGGGGTGTGGGTAGGAGGTCATAAGTGGCTCTGTTGACAAAACTTAGCCGAGATCCCTCCATCTCCCAGATGTCACACCAGCTAAGTTTCCTCTTCTCCAGGCTCTCCCAATTAGTCCACTGGCCCTGCTTGGCCATTCAAATGGCCCTGACGTGTCGCTCTGCCTCCTCCTGTCTTCTCACTTCCTCCACCATGAGTCCTCTCTTCTGCACTGATGTTGCCTTGTGCCATTGAGGAGCCTTTAGGACGAGCCCGAGCCCGGCTCTCCCAAGTTGGATTTGGCCAACCACATCCCTGAAGCGAAGAGCAGACTTAGCACTCTGAACGGATTCAGATGAGGTCCACTTTCTCCCCTTTACCACACGGGGGGGGCCGCTGTTCGAATAACAGTACCTTCAGATTCAGTGAGGGTCATGACCAACCTTGCTCTGGATCATTTGAATTCTTCCACAAGACTTGCAATTGGTAATTCCAATTTGCTGTTTAAAATAAGTAGTGCAGAAAAAAACAGAAATTAAAGAAGTAATGAGGCAGGGTTCATAGGTTCAAAGTCCATTCAGGAATCATATGGCAGAGGGGAAGAAGTTGTTCCTGAATCTCTGAGTGTGTGTCATCGGGCTCCTATACCTCCTTCCTGATGGTAACAATGAGAAGGGGGCATGTTCTGGGTGGTGGGGATCTTTAACGATGGACCTGCCTTCCTAAGGCACCGCTCCTTGAGGGTGTGGTGGATACTACAGAGGTTGGTACCCATGATGGAGCCATCTAACTTTACAAGTTTCTGCAACTTATTTTGATCTTATGCAGTAGCCCCCCCCCCATACCAGATGGAGATGCACCCAGTCAGAATGCTCTCCACGGTACATTTGTAGACGTTTTCGAGTGTTTTAGTTAACAAATCAAACCTCCTCAAACTCTTAATGAAATATAACCATTGTCCTGCCATAAGACCATAAGAAATTAGAGCAGAATTAGGCCACGTGGCCCATCAAGTCTGCTCGGCATTCCATCATGGTTGATTTATTATCCCTCTCAACCCATCTCTTGCCTTCTCCCCATAACCTTTGATACTGATTAGTCAAGAACCTATTAATCTCCGCCTTAAATATACCCAATGCCTTTGCCTGCATTTAACCCTAGCCTAATCACAGGACAATTTACAATGACCAACTAACCAATCAAGTGGTACATCTTTGGATTGTGGGAGGAAACCAGAGCACCCAGAGGGAACACGTGTAGTCACAGGAAGAACGTACATACTCCTTACAGGCAGCATTGGGAATTGAACCCGGGTGGTGGTCTGTGACAATGATTTCAATGGATTCAGAACCTTCTGACTAAAGAAGTTTTTCTTCATCTCTGTTCAAATGGACTCTATTCTGAGTCTGCACTCTCTGATCCTGGACTCACCCACTATAGGAAACAGCCTCTCCAATCCGCTCAGTCAAGGCCTTTCAGCATTTGATAGGTTTCAGTGAGATCCCCCCTCATTCTCCTAAACTCTAGCAATACAGGCCCAGAGCCATCAAATACTTCTCATCTGATAAGCCTTTCATTCCTGGTGTCATTCTTGTGCATCTCCTCTGGACCCTCTCCAATGCCAACACATCCTTTCTTAGATAAAGGGCCCAAAACTTCACACAGTACTCCCAGTGTGCTCTGACCAATGCCTTATAAAGCCTCAGCATTGCATCCTTGCTTTTGTATTCTAGACCTCTTGAAATGAATGCTAACATTGCATTTGCCTTCCTCACCACTAATTCAATCTGCAAGTTAACCTTTAGACTTGTTTCAAGATTCCTCGTGCGGGAAATGCAGAATTGACAGCTCAGAAGGAGGTAGGAGATGAATGATTAGTAGCTGGGTGAGGGATTCAGGATATAGATTATGTTGCCGGTAATTCACATTGCCTGCTGTTCCACAAGGTTGCTGTACACAGCTAGCACTCTGCACCGATCATTGCTTCTGGTACAAACAAAAGAAAATCAGCAAGTGCTGGAAATCCAAGCAACACACATAAAATGCTGGAGAAACTCAACAGGCCAGGCAGCATCCATGAAAAAGAGTAAACAGTCGATATTTTGGACCAAGAACGTGTGTTTTGTGTGTGTTGTTTCCAGTAATTGGCCAGCCTCCCATTTCCCAACTCCGAAAAAACTGCAAGAATTAGATACTTCCTGATAGTACTCTGATGGCCTTTGTAGAAGAGTGAAAAGAAACAAATATATCTACAACACAACGTAGAAGTCTTTGGCATATGTTTATATAGCAATAAGATGATTACAGTACTGTGCAAAAATCTTAGGCACCCTAGCTATATATGTGTTTAAGACTTTTGTACAGAACTCTATCTGTCAACATGGAGTGGAGAGCAAGTTTGTAAATCTGACAGGATTTTGGGAATGGTGAGGGTGGAGCATCACAGGATGGGTGTGGACAGGTGGAAGAGACAGGAGGTGAGGGTGGCACAGGTACAGACACACCCAACACTGAGACACCAGGCAAGGTTATTGATTCCAAACAATTAGTTTATTGATCACTACAGAATGTCTCTCTGGTGCTTCCCTCTCCCGACCCCTTTTCCCAACCATTATTCCCCTCTCCCTGCCCTCCTCCAACTCTCAGTCCACAATAGAGACCCATATCTGAATCAAGCTTATCATCACTCACAGATGTCATGAAATTTGTTTTTGTGACAGCAGTACAGTGCAATACATAAATTACTACAGTACTGTGCAAAGGTCTTAGGCACCCTCGCTATATACGTATATGTGTCTAAGACTTGTGCACAGTACTTCATAAGAAAGAGAGGGGGCTGGGTTTGAGGATTAGGGGATTAACAGTCACAGACAAGAGTCAGTGAGTCAAAGAAGCAGCAGTAGCTGTGATTCCAGTGGCTGTTGCTTCAGCTGATAGTCCTGAAAAACGGAGTGTAGAAAGATGTTTAATGATTGCGTACTGTCCATCATGGTGAGAGAGTTTAACTTTAATGACCCACCAACCTTATCCATGTCCTGATTTGCCTGCACACTGACAATCCATCAGGGCTCCAGGACTCATTTATCCCACCTTCAGAACTGTGGCATTGTTGCAAGCTATACACCAACAGGTCAAAGGTTAACTCATCATCACCATCATCATTATGTGCCATGTGAATGATCGAGGTCTCTGGCATTAAATACTCATGGAGAAGCTGAGCAACAGAATTCCTCAGGGTTTGGAGTCACCATTTCCACTGGCACAGGTCAAGGGTCACTCTATATACTGACTGATGACAGCAGCCGAACACTGGGTCTTTTCCCCCACCTTCTACCCACATGGGGCAGAACTGAGAGGATAGCTGAAGATTCTCCAATGTGAGTTCTGAGCTATGACGGAGCTCGACAGCGACTTCTTCGAGCTCATCTGTGGAAACAGCTTAATTTCTTTTCTTTTGGAATTTATTTTTTATTGAAGTTCATCATCAAACAAACATTTCCATAAGATGTATTTCAGATACTGTACATATATATAGCATATAGTCATATTTGTCACAAATTTCCACATAATATTTATCTGAGGTATACACTTATAGAAAGGAGAGGAAAGAAAGAACAATAAAAAGAAGAAAACTATGTACAAAGTAGGGAGTGATTTTTTCTTACAACATATTCATTGACTTGTGAGAATAAAATCAGGCCTATAAGGTGTTCTGTAGTTAAACCATTTTTCCCAATATGAATCAAATTGTTCCAATTTATGCTTAACAGATGCTATTATCTTCTCCATTTTGTAAATGACCATGGTAATTTCCATCCATACATTTAAAGTTGGACTCTCCTGTGATAACCATTTCCTGGTAAGGGTCTTTTTACCAGCCACCAGCAGTATATTCATTAGATATTTATTTCTTTTCAACCATTCTTGAGGTATATACCCAAAATATATGGTCTTATTTTCTAAGGGTATTTCACAGTTAGTGATGTCTTGTAGGGCATTGTGTATCCCACTCCAATAGCCTTTGATAATGGGGCGTTCCCAGAAAATATCATAATGGTTTGCATTTTGATTTCTACAATTTCTCCAGCAAACAGGAAAGTTATTATCATAATGTGATTTCTGAGGGGGTGTAATAAAACATCTTATCTAGTTTTTCCACCTAAACTCCCTCCATTTCTGTGAACTGGTACACTTCCATTGATACCTCCATATTATTGTCCAGACTTCCTCAGATATTATTATCCTTCCTTCCTTCTCCCATTTTGTTTTAATGTATGAAGTCGAATGTGTTTTAAGATTTGACAAACCCTTATACACGCTTGAAATGATTCTACTACCGTTGTCCGAATTATATGCTTTTCTAAATAGCTCTATCAAACATGTACTTGCCTTGGTTACATTTTTAACTGTCCTATTAATAGACAATAGACAATAGGTGCAGGAGTAGGCCATTTGAGCCAGCACCACCATTCACTGTGATCATGGCTGATCATCCACATTCAGTACCCTTTTCCTGCCTTCTCTCCATATCCCTTCACTCTGCTATCTTTAAGAGCTCTATCTAACTCTTTCTTGAAAGGATCCAGAGAATTGGCCTCCACTGCCTTCTGAGGCAGAGCATTCCACAGAACCACAACCCTCTGTATGAAAGAGTGTTTCCTCAACTCCGTTCTAAATTGTCTACCCCTTATTCTTAAACTGTGGCCTCTGGTTCTGGACTCCCCCAACATCGGGAACATGTTTCCTGCCTCTAACGTGTCCAATCCCTTAATAATCTTATATGTTTCAATCAGATCCCCTCTCATCCTTCTAAATTCCAGTGTATACAACCTCAGTCGCTCCAACCTTTCAACATATGACAGTCCCGCCATCCCAGGAATTAACCTCGTGAACCTATATATAAACATACTGTTGCATCTGTAAATACCGATAAAAGTCTTGTTTTTATAATAAGTGTTTCTCTTTGAGCATTTCAAAACTGAACAGTGTTCCTTTTTTCATTATATTGCAAATGGCTGTTATTCCTTTAGCTGTCCAGTCCTTAAATCTAGCATCCAGTTTATTTGGCGTAAAATCCAAGTCATATGCACACCATTTAAGAATTGCAATGTCTGTCTCTAGTTTATATTCTTTTATAATAGTTTTCCATATTTTAAGAGTTTATTTCACCCATGGGTTATCAATAGTATTTATGTAACTTTGTAGGTTGTTATCAGCCAAAATTGCCTGTATGGGGATGGAAAGTATCCTCTCCTCAATGTTTTTCCATTGAGCATCATATGATGGGTTGCACCAGCACATCACAGCTCTCAGCTGTGCTGCAAAATAGTAAACTCTAAGAGAAGGTAGGCCCCATCCTCCCTTTTCCTTGGCTAATTGTAAAGTTTTGAGACAAACTCTAGACCTTTTACCTTGCCATTTATATCTTGATAGCATCTTGTTCCATTCATTGAATTGATTTTGGTTAATCTCTATTGGTAGGGTCTGAAAGAGATATAGTAGTCTGGGCAGTATATTCACTTTAATAGATTCAATCCTTGAACTGAGACCAAGAAAAAGAATTAGGTTCTATCTTGTTATATCTTCCTTATTTTTTATATATATGGGCTGATAATTGCATTCTGATAATCTTGCCAAATCTTTTGGCATAGTGGTGCCCAAATATTTGACAGAATCTGTTTGCCATGCCCAAGGATATCTACTTTCAATTTCTCTTGGTGGGCTATAGTTATATGAAAGTAGTTGGGTTGTATCTATGTTGATCTTGTGTCCTGATAATTGGCCATATTGTTCAAAGGATTGCATCAGCTTAGGTAAAGAGTATGTTGGTTGCCCGAGATAGATCAAAATGTCATCCACGTACAGGCCAATTTATGCTCTGTCTCTTTAATAGTAATTCCCCTGATATCTTTATTTTGTTTGATGTATTGAGCTAATGGTTCCAGATATAATGCGAAGAGTAGCGGTGCCCATGCACAACCCTGTCTCGTCCCCTTTCTAGGGTAGAATTATTAGATAAATATCCATTGATTTTAATCCTAGAAGTGGGATTGTCATATAGTGCCTGTATAGTTTTAATAATTCTGTCATGTAGACCAAATCTATGTAAAACTCTGTAAAGAAAATTCCAATTAACCAAATCAAATACCTTTTCAGCATCCACGCTTATCACTATTGCTTCAATTTCATTTTTTATACAATCCGTAATGTGAAGTATCCTTCGTATATTGTCTTGTGTTTGGCGTTGTTCTATAAAACCTGTCTGATAGTTATGTATCAGTGTGGGTAGAAGCTCTTCTAATCGTTTGGCCATGATGGAGGTAAATAATCTATAATCCATATTAAGATCAGATATTGGTCTAAATGACCCACATTCCATTTTATCTTTGCCTTCTTTCGGTATAGCTGAGATTATCGCCTCCTTCCAGTTGGGTGGCATTTCTGCCTTTCTGAGGGCCCGGTTCAGTGTGGGGAGTAGTACACTTCTAAACTCTTTATACCACTCTGCCGTATATCCATCTGATCCTGGTGACTTGCTTGATTTAAGCCTACTAATTGTAGTTCTTAGTTCAGCTTCGGTTATGTCAGCAGTCATCGTTCTATTTTGTTCTTGGCTTAAAGTGGCTAACTCTAAAGAATTCAGGAAGGCATCAGTCTGGGTTATGCTTCCCCCTGGAGCTTTGGAATATAGAGTTTTGTAAAACATTTCAAAAGCTTCTTGAATTTCACTTAGCTTATTTTTTATCACTTTTGTTCTTGGATCCCTAATTCTATGAATTGTATTTTCTGCTATCTTTTTTTCAGTTTCCACACCAGTTTTTTCATATATTTAGATCCACTTTCATAGTGTCTCTGTTTCAGAAACATTAATTTTTTTCTAATTTCTTGTGTAGCCAAACTATTTTCATTCCTAATTTTTTTAATTTCCTCTAGTGTATCCTGTGCCAAACTCAATTTGTGTTTTTTTCTAGTTCCTTCAGCTTATTTTGTAATGCCTCTAATGTTTTATTCCTTATTTTTTTCTTATATGAAGAGATCGCTATAATTTTCCCTCTTAAGACAGCCTTCAGAGTATCCCATAGAATGGGAGGTGAAACCTCTCCATTATCATTGAACTCTAAGTAAAGACCAATTTCTTTTTCAATTTGTTCCTTAAAATAGGAATCATTGAGTAGACTTGAATTTAGTTTCCAAATATTATTCTTTGGTTGTAGGTCAAAATCAACAGATAAATATATAGGTGCATGGTCACTTACATCTATTGTCCTAATTCCACAGGTGATTATTTTGTCTCTATCTTTTCCAAATGTTATGAAACAGTGTATTCTTGTATATACGGAATGGGGGGCAGAATAATGAGTGTAATCCCTTCTGTCGGGGAAAGGGTCCCTCCATATATCAATTAGACCAACATCCTCAAAAAGAGTGTTAACTTTCTTATGTAAGGATTTTGTTCCATAAGCTTTTCTATTGGAAGAGTCTAACTTTTGTTGTAATTGTAAATTTAAGTCTTCCCCACATATCAAGAGACCTTCTGTTTCTGTTACCATAATATTAGTAATTTTCTGGAAGAAACTAATACCACTTCCTGGGGGTGCGTATAAAGTAACTGGATTTCCATCTATATTCCCCCTTACCAGAATATATCTGCCCTCCTTATCTCCCCTTTTGAATACTTTTTCAAAATTTAGCTTGCTTGAGATGAGAATAGCAACTCCTCTTCTACGTCCTGATTTATGTGAGGAGAAAAACAAATTAGTGAAGCCCATTCTATTTAATTTTCCACGCTCATTATCACTTAATGAGTTTCTTGTAAATATACTACATGGGCTTGTTCTTTTTTTCACTTTTGATAGAATTTTACTTTGATTGGATTTAACAACCCATTGACATTAAAATAAATGAATTTTACTTTGTCCTTAGCCATGTGTATTTATCTGTCAGTATATCATTGAAATTTGCAGAATATAACTTAATCAACCTACTCCCTGAACAAATAAGAACCAAGAAACGTGAATAATTAAAAAAAAAGGTAACAAAGGTGTGATTCCAAGGCTGGGGTCTCTAGATGACCCTGGGTTGAGCTAGAAGAAACGTCTAGCCGTGGGGGATAGCCCCTCCTGCCTGAGTTGAGAGCCCCCGCTGCAGTACCTATAAAAGTAAGTAAAAAAAATCTATGTCCATTACATAGAAATGATTTCCCTGTGTATTCCTCCCATATATATATTTTAGTATCTGTCCCACGTTTTGCACACAATCTTCCACCTTCTCAATTCGAGTCTCTGCCACCGCTATTTTCTGATTGACATTGGCAAGCTCTGACTTTATATCTTTCAGATGCTGTTTTATATCTTTTTGGACTTCCTTTATCTCTTCCAGAATTTTATCATATTTGCCGCTTCGCCTGCACAAGGCCCCGTATCAGCTTCGCCGCCACATTCACGTGTAGGAGAGCCACTCGTTGCACCTCTCTCTTCCATAGGCTCCGCAGTGATGCGTTTTTAATCTCCATTCTTTTTCCTCATTCTT